>NW_027250734.1:2100000-2291038 GCF_044704955.1 Pristiophorus japonicus | reverse complement strand
GTCGTTTTTTCTCAATTTTTCTTCTCAGTTTTTTTACTCTGTTTTTCTTCAGTATTTTTTTCAGTTTTTTTCTCAGTTTTTCTGCTCAGTTTTTCTGCTCAGTTTTTTGTTCAGTTTTTTTTCTCACTTCTTTTTTTCACAGTTTTTTTCTAAGTTTTTCTTCAGTTTTTTCAGTCGTTTTTTCTCAATTTTTCTTCTCAGTTTTTTTCCTCCGTTTTTCTTCAGTTTTTTTAAATAGTTTTTTTCTCAGTTTTTCTGCTCAGTTTTTCTGCTCAGTTTTTTCTCAGTTTTTTTCCTCAGTTCTTTTTTTCCGCAGTTTTGTGCACAGTTTTTTTTCTAAATTTTTCTTCAGTTTTTTTTCTCCGTTCTTTTTTTTCTTCAGTTTTTTCAGTCGTTTTTTTCTCAATTTTTCTTCTCAGTTTTTTTACTCCGTTTTTCTTCAGTATTTTTTAAATAGTTTTTTTCTCAGTTTTTCTGCTCAGTTTTTCTGCTCAGTTTTTTCTCAGTTTTTTTTCTCAATTCTTTTTTTTCACAGTTTGGTGCACAGTTTTTTTCTAAGTTTTCTTCAGTTTTTTTTCTCAGTTCTTTTTTTTCACAGTTTTTTTCTAAGTTTTTCTTCAGTTTTTTCAGTCGTTTTTTCTCAATTTTTCTTCTCAGTTTTTTTACTCCGTTTTTCTTCAGTATTTTTTAAATAGTTTTTTTCTCAGTTTTTCTGCTCAGTTTTTCTGCTCAGTTTTTTCTTTAGTTTTTTTTCTCTGTTCTTTTTTTCACAGTTTTTTTCACAGTTTTTTTCTAAGTTTTTCTTCAGTTTTTTCAGTCGTTTTTTCTCAATTTTTCTTCTCAGTTTTTTCCTCCGTTTTTCTTCAGTTTTTTTAAATAGTTTTTTTTCTCAGTTTTTCTGATCAGTTTTTCTGCTCAGTTTTTTCTCAGTTTTTTTTTCTCAATTCTTTTTTTTCACAGTTTGGTGCACAGTTTTTTTCTAAGTTTTTCTTCAGTTTTTTTTCTCAGTTCTTTTTTTTCACAGTTTTTTTCACAGTATTTTTCTAAGTTTTTCTTCAGTTTTTTCAGTCTTTTTTTCTCAGTTTTTCTTCTCAGTTTTTTTCATCCGTTTTTCTTCAGTTTTTTTCTCAGTTTTTCTGCTCAGTTTTTCTGCTCAGTTTTTTCTCAGTTTTTTTCCTCAGTTCTTTTTTCCCACAGTTTTGTGCACAGTTTTTTTCTAAGTTTTTCTTCAGTTTTTTTTCTCAGTTCTTTTTTTCACAGTTTTTTTCAGTTTTTTTCTAAGTTTTTCTTCAGTTTTTTCAGTCTTTTTTTCTCAGTTTTTCTTCTCATTTTTTTTCATCCGTTTTTCTTCAGTTTTTTTTTAGTTTTTTTCTCAGTTTTTCTGCTCAATTTTTCTGCTCAGTTTTTTCTCAGTTTTTTCACTCAATTCTTTTTTTTCACACTTTTGTGCACAGTATTTTTCTAAGTTTTTCTTCAGTTTTTTTTCTCAGTTCTTTTTTTTCACAGTTTTTTTCACAGTTTTTTTCACAGTTTTTTTCTAAGTTTTTCTTCAGTTTTTTCAGTCGTTTTTTCTCAATTTTTCTTCTCAGTTTTTTTACTCCGTTTTTCTTCAGTATTTTTTTCAGTTTTTTTCTCAGTTTTTCTGCTCAGTTTTTCTGCTCAGTTTTTTCTTCAGTTTTTTTTCTCAGTTCTTTTTTTCACAGTTTTTTTCTAAGTTTTTCTTCAGTTTTTTCAGTCGTTTTTTCTCAATTTTTCTTCTCAGTTTTTTTACTCCGTTTTTCTTCAGTATTTTTTTAATAGTTTTATTCTCAGTTTTTCTGCTCAATTTTTCTGCTCAGTTTTTTCTCAGTTTTTTCACTCAATTCTTTTTTTTCACACTTTTGTGCACAGTATTTTTCTAAGTTTTTCTTCAGTTTTTTTCTCAGTTTTTCTGCTCAGTTTTTCTGCTCAGTTTTTTCTCAGTTTTTTTCCTCAGTTCTTTTTTCCCACAGTTTTGTGCACAGTTTTTTTCTAAGTTTTTCTTCAGTTTTTTTTCTCAGTTCTTTTTTTTCACAGTTTTTTTCAGTTTTTTTCTAAGTTTTTCTTCAGTTTTTTCAGTCTTTTTTTCTCAGTTTTTCTTCTCATTTTTTTTCATCCGTTTTTCTTCAGTTTTTTTTTAGTTTTTTTCTCAGTTTTTCTGCTCAGTTTTTCTGCTCAGTTTTTTCTCAGTTTTTTTCCTCAGTTCTTTTTTTTCACAGTTTTGTGCACAGTTTTTTTCTAAATTTTTCTTCAGTTTTTTTTCTCAGTTCTTTTTTTTCACAGTTTTTTTCTAAGTTTTTCTTCAGTTTTTTCAGTCGTTTTTTCTCAATTTTTCGTCTCAGTTTTTTTACTCCGTTTTTCTTCAGTATTTTTTTCAGTTTTTTTCTCAGTTTTTCTGCTCAGTTTTTCTGCTCAGTTTTTTCTCAGTTTTTTTCCTCAGTTCTTTTTTTCCACAGTTTTGTGCACAGTTTTTTTTCTAAATTTTTCTTCAGTTTTTTTTCTCCGTTCTTTTTTTTCTTCAGTTTTTTCAGTCGTTTTTCTCAATTTTTCTTCTCAGTTTTTTTACTCCGTTTTTCTTCAGGATTTTTTTAATAGTTTTTTTCTCAGTTTTTCTGCTCAGTTTTTCTGCTCAGTTTTTTCTTCAGTTTTTTTTCTCAGTTCTTTTTTTCACAGTTTTTTTCACAGTTTTTTTCTAAGTTTTTCTTCAGTTTTTTCAGTCGTTTTTTCTCAATTTTTCTTCTCAGTTTTTTTACTCCGTTTTTCTTCAGTATTTTTTAAATAGTTTTTTTCTCAGTTTTTCTGCTCAGTTTTTCTGCTCAGTTTTTTTCCTCAGTTCTTTTTTTTTTACAGTTTTGTGCACAGTTTTTTGCTAAATTTTTCTTCAGTTTTTTTTCTCAGTTCTTTTTTTTCACAGTTTTTTTTCTAAGTTTTTCTTCAGTTTTTTCAGTCGTTTTTTCTCAATTTTTCTTCTCAGTCAGTCTTTTTTCTCAGTTTTTCTTCTCAGTTTTTTTCATCCGTTTTTCTTCAGTTTTTTTTAATAGTTTTTTTCTCAGTTTTTCTGCTCAGTTTTTCTGCTCAGTTTTTTTCCTCAGTTCTTTTTTTTTTACAGTTTTGTGCACAGTTTTTTTCTAAATTTTTCTTCAGTTTTTTTTCTCAGTTCTTTTTTTTCACAGTTTTTTTTCTAAGTTTTTCTTCAGTTTTTTCAGTCGTTTTTTCTCAATTTTTCTTCTCAGTTTTTTTACTCTGTTTTTCTTCAGTATTTTTTTCAGTTTTTTTCTCAGTTTTTCTGCTCAGTTTTTCTGCTCAGTTTTTTGTTCAGTTTTTTTTCTCACTTCTTTTTTTCACAGTTTTTTTCTAAGTTTTTCTTCAGTTTTTTCAGTCGTTTTTTCTCAATTTTTCTTCTCAGTTTTTTTCCTCCGTTTTTCTTCAGTTTTTTTAAATAGTTTTTTTCTCAGTTTTTCTGCTCAGTTTTTCTGTTCAGTTTTTTCTCAGTTTTTTTCCTCAGTTCTTTTTTTCCGCAGTTTTGTGCACAGTTTTTTTTCTAAATTTTTCTTCAGTTTTTTTTCTCCGTTCTTTTTTTTATTCAGTTTTTTCAGTCGTTTTTCTCAATTTTTCTTCTCAGTTTTTTTACTCCGTTTTTCTTCAGGATTTTTTAAATAGTTTTTTTCTCAGTTTTTCTGCTCAGTTTTTCTGCTCAGTTTTTCTTCAGTTTTTTTTCTCAGTTCTTTTTTTCACAGTTTTTTTCACAGTTTTTTTCTAAGTTTTTCTTCAGTTTTTTCAGTCGTTTTTTCTCAATTTTTCTTCTCAGTTTTTTTACTCCGTTTTTCTTCAGTATTTTTTAAATAGTTTTTTTCTCAGTTTTTCTGCTCAGTTTTTCTGCTCAGTTTTTTCTTTAGTTTTTTTTCTCTGTTCTTTTTTTCACAGTTTTTTTCACAGTTTTTTTCTAAGTTTTTCTTCAGTTTTTTCAGTCGTTTTTTCTCAATTTTTCTTCTCAGTTTTTTTCCTCCGTTTTTCTTCAGTTTTTTTTAATAGTTTTTTTCTCAGTTGTTCTGCTCAGTTTTTCTGCTCAGTTTTTTCTCAGTTTTTTTCCTCAGTTCTTTTTTTCCACAGTTTTGTGCACAGTTTTTTTTCTAAATTTTTCTTCAGTTTTTTTTCTCCGTTCTTTTTTTTCTTCAGTTTTTTCAGTCGTTTTTCTCAATTTTTCTTCTCAGTTTTTTTACTCCGTTTTTCTTCAGGATTTTTTAAATAGTTTTTTTCTCAGTTTTTCTGCTCAGTTTTTCTGCTCAGTTTTTTCTCAGTTTTTTTCCTCAGTTCTTTTTTCCCACAGTTTTGTGCACAGTTTTTTTCTAAGTTTTTCTTAAGTTTTTTCAGTCGTTTTTTCTCAATTTTTCTTCTCAGTTTTTTTACTCCGTTTTTCTTCAGTATTTTTTTCAGTTTTTTTCTCAGTTTTTCTGCTCAGTTTTTCTGCTCAGTTTTTTCTCAGTTTTTTTCCTCAGTTCTTTTTTTCCACAGTTTTGTGCACAGTTTTTTTTCTAAATTTTTCTTCAGTTTTTTTTCTCCGTTCTTTTTTTTCTTCAGTTTTTTCAGTCGTTTTTCTCAATTTTTCTTCTCAGTTTTTTTACTCCGTTTTTCTTCAGGATTTTTTTAATAGTTTTTTTCTCAGTTTTTCTGCTCAGTTTTTCTGCTCAGTTTTTTCTTCAGTTTTTTTTCTCAGTTCTTTTTTTCACAGTTTTTTTCACAGTTTTTTTCTAAGTTTTTCTTCAGTTTTTTCAGTCGTTTTTTCTAAATTTTTCTTCTCAGTTTTTTTACTCCGTTTTTCTTCAGTTTTTTTAAATAGTTTTTTTTCTCAGTTTTTCTGCTCAGTTTTTCTGCTCAGTTTTTTCTTCAGTTTTTTTTCTCTGTTCTTTTTTTCACAGTTTTTTTCACAGTTTTTTTCTAAGTTTTTCTTCAGTTTTTTTTCTCAGTTCTTTTTTTTCACAGTTTTTTTCAGTTTTGTTCTAAGTTTTTCTTCAGTTTTTTCAGTCTTTTTTCTCAGTTTTTCTTCTCAGTTTTTTTCATCCGTTTTTCTTCAGTTTTTTTTAATAGTTTTTTTCTCAGTTTTTCTGCTCAGTTTTTCTGCTCAGTTTTTTTCCTCAGTTCTTTTTTTTTTACAGTTTTGTGCACAGTTTTTTTCTAAATTTTTCTTCAGTTTTTTTTCTCAGTTCTTTTTTTTCACAGTTTTTTTTCTAAGTTTTTCTTCAGTTTTTTCAGTCGTTTTTTCTCAATTTTTCTTCTCAGTTTTTTTACTCTGTTTTTCTTCAGTATTTTTTTCAGTTTTTTTCTCAGTTTTTCTGCTCAGTTTTTCTGCTCAGTTTTTTGTTCAGTTTTTTTTCTCACTTCTTTTTTTCACAGTTTTTTTCTAAGTTTTTCTTCAGTTTTTTCAGTCGTTTTTTCTCAATTTTTCTTCTCAGTTTTTTTCCTCCGTTTTTCTTCAGTTTTTTTAAATAGTTTTTTTCTCAGTTTTTCTGCTCAGTTTTTCTGTTCAGTTTTTTCTCAGTTTTTTTCCTCAGTTCTTTTTTTCCGCAGTTTTGTGCACAGTTTTTTTTCTAAATTTTTCTTCAGTTTTTTTTCTCCGTTCTTTTTTTTATTCAGTTTTTTCAGTCGTTTTTCTCAATTTTTCTTCTCAGTTTTTTTACTCCGTTTTTCTTCAGGATTTTTTAAATAGTTTTTTTCTCAGTTTTTCTGCTCAGTTTTTCTGCTCAGTTTTTCTTCAGTTTTTTTTCTCAGTTCTTTTTTTCACAGTTTTTTTCACAGTTTTTTTCTAAGTTTTTCTTCAGTTTTTTCAGTCGTTTTTTCTCAATTTTTCTTCTCAGTTTTTTTACTCCGTTTTTCTTCAGTATTTTTTAAATAGTTTTTTTCTCAGTTTTTCTGCTCAGTTTTTCTGCTCAGTTTTTTCTTTAGTTTTTTTTCTCTGTTCTTTTTTTCACAGTTTTTTTCACAGTTTTTTTCTAAGTTTTTCTTCAGTTTTTTCAGTCGTTTTTTCTCAATTTTTCTTCTCAGTTTTTTTCCTCCGTTTTTCTTCAGTTTTTTTTAATAGTTTTTTTCTCAGTTGTTCTGCTCAGTTTTTCTGCTCAGTTTTTTCTCAGTTTTTTTCCTCAGTTCTTTTTTTCCACAGTTTTGTGCACAGTTTTTTTTCTAAATTTTTCTTCAGTTTTTTTTCTCCGTTCTTTTTTTTCTTCAGTTTTTTCAGTCGTTTTTCTCAATTTTTCTTCTCAGTTTTTTTACTCCGTTTTTCTTCAGGATTTTTTTAATAGTTTTTTTCTCAGTTTTTCTGCTCAGTTTTTCTGCTCAGTTTTTTCTTCAGTTTTTTTTCTCAGTTCTTTTTTTCACAGTTTTTTTCACAGTTTTTTTCTAAGTTTTTCTTCAGTTTTTTCAGTCGTTTTTTCTCAATTTTTCTTCTCAGTTTTTTTACTCCGTTTTTCTTCAGTATTTTTTAAATAGTTTTTTTCTCAGTTTTTCTGCTCAGTTTTTCTGCTCAGTTTTTTTCCTCAGTTCTTTTTTTTTTACAGTTTTGTGCACAGTTTTTTGCTAAATTTTTCTTCAGTTTTTTTTCTCAGTTCTTTTTTTTCACAGTTTTTTTTCTAAGTTTTTCTTCAGTTTTTTCAGTCGTTTTTTCTCAATTTTTCTTCTCAGTTTTTTTACTCTGTTTTTCTTCAGTATTTTTTTCAGTTTTTTTCTCAGTTTTTCTGCTCAGTTTTTCTGCTCAGTTTTTTGTTCAGTTTTTTTTCTCACTTCTTTTTTTCACAGTTTTTTTCTAAGTTTTTCTTCAGTTTTTTCAGTCGTTTTTTCTCAATTTTTCTTCTCAGTTTTTTTACTCCGTTTTTCTTCAGTATTTTTTAAATAGTTTTTTTCTCAGTTTTTCTGCTCAGTTTTTCTGCTCAGTTTTTTTCCTCAGTTCTTTTTTTTTTACAGTTTTGTGCACAGTTTTTTGCTAAATTTTTCTTCAGTTTTTTTTCTCAGTTCTTTTTTTTCACAGTTTTTTTTCTAAGTTTTTCTTCAGTTTTTTCAGTCGTTTTTTCTCAATTTTTCTTCTCAGTTTTTTTACTCTGTTTTTCTTCAGTATTTTTTTCAGTTTTTTTCTCAGTTTTTCTGCTCAGTTTTTCTGCTCAGTTTTTTGTTCAGTTTTTTTTCTCACTTCTTTTTTTCACAGTTTTTTTCTAAGTTTTTCTTCAGTTTTTTCAGTCGTTTTTTCTCAATTTTTCTTCTCAGTTTTTTTCCTCCGTTTTTCTTCAGTTTTTTTAAATAGTTTTTTTCTCAGTTTTTCTGCTCAGTTTTTCTGCTCAGTTTTTTCTCAGTTTTTTTCCTCAGTTCTTTTTTTCCGCAGTTTTGTGCACAGTTTTTTTTCTAAATTTTTCTTCAGTTTTTTTTCTCCGTTCTTTTTTTTCTTCAGTTTTTTCAGTCGTTTTTTTCTCAATTTTTCTTCTCAGTTTTTTTACTCCGTTTTTCTTCAGTATTTTTTAAATAGTTTTTTTCTCAGTTTTTCTGCTCAGTTTTTCTGCTCAGTTTTTTCTCAGTTTTTTTTCTCAATTCTTTTTTTTCACAGTTTGGTGCACAGTTTTTTTCTAAGTTTTCTTCAGTTTTTTTTCTCAGTTCTTTTTTTTCACAGTTTTTTTCTAAGTTTTTCTTCAGTTTTTTCAGTCGTTTTTTCTCAATTTTTCTTCTCAGTTTTTTTACTCCGTTTTTCTTCAGTATTTTTTAAATAGTTTTTTTCTCAGTTTTTCTGCTCAGTTTTTCTGCTCAGTTTTTTCTTTAGTTTTTTTTCTCTGTTCTTTTTTTCACAGTTTTTTTCACAGTTTTTTTCTAAGTTTTTCTTCAGTTTTTTCAGTCGTTTTTTCTCAATTTTTCTTCTCAGTTTTTTCCTCCGTTTTTCTTCAGTTTTTTTAAATAGTTTTTTTTCTCAGTTTTTCTGATCAGTTTTTCTGCTCAGTTTTTTCTCAGTTTTTTTTTCTCAATTCTTTTTTTTCACAGTTTGGTGCACAGTTTTTTTCTAAGTTTTTCTTCAGTTTTTTTTCTCAGTTCTTTTTTTTCACAGTTTTTTTCACAGTATTTTTCTAAGTTTTTCTTCAGTTTTTTCAGTCTTTTTTTCTCAATTTTTCTTCTCAGTTTTTTTCATCCGTTTTTCTTCAGTTTTTTTCTCAGTTTTTCTGCTCAGTTTTTCTGCTCAGTTTTTTCTCAGTTTTTTTCCTCAGTTCTTTTTTCCCACAGTTTTGTGCACAGTTTTTTTCTAAGTTTTTCTTCAGTTTTTTTTCTCAGTTCTTTTTTTCACAGTTTTTTTCAGTTTTTTTCTAAGTTTTTCTTCAGTTTTTTCAGTCTTTTTTTCTCAGTTTTTCTTCTCATTTTTTTTCATCCGTTTTTCTTCAGTTTTTTTTTAGTTTTTTTCTCAGTTTTTCTGCTCAATTTTTCTGCTCAGTTTTTTCTCAGTTTTTTCACTCAATTCTTTTTTTTCACACTTTTGTGCACAGTATTTTTCTAAGTTTTTCTTCAGTTTTTTTTCTCAGTTCTTTTTTTTCACAGTTTTTTTCACAGTTTTTTTCACAGTTTTTTTCTAAGTTTTTCTTCAGTTTTTTCAGTCGTTTTTTCTCAATTTTTCTTCTCAGTTTTTTTACTCCGTTTTTCTTCAGTATTTTTTTCAGTTTTTTTCTCAGTTTTTCTGCTCAGTTTTTCTGCTCAGTTTTTTCTTCAGTTTTTTTTCTCAGTTCTTTTTTTCACAGTTTTTTTCTAAGTTTTTCTTCAGTTTTTTCAGTCGTTTTTTCTCAATTTTTCTTCTCAGTTTTTTTACTCCGTTTTTCTTCAGTATTTTTTTAATAGTTTTATTCTCAGTTTTTCTGCTCAATTTTTCTGCTCAGTTTTTTCTCAGTTTTTTCACTCAATTCTTTTTTTTCACACTTTTGTGCACAGTATTTTTCTAAGTTTTTCTTCAGTTTTTTTCTCAGTTTTTCTGCTCAGTTTTTCTGCTCAGTTTTTTCTCAGTTTTTTTCCTCAGTTCTTTTTTCCCACAGTTTTGTGCACAGTTTTTTTCTAAGTTTTTCTTCAGTTTTTTTTCTCAGTTCTTTTTTTTCACAGTTTTTTTCAGTTTTTTTCTAAGTTTTTCTTCAGTTTTTTCAGTCTTTTTTTCTCAGTTTTTCTTCTCAGTTTTTTTCATCCGTTTTTCTTCAGTTTTTTTAATAGTTTTTTTCTCAGTTTTTCTGCTCAGTTTTTCTGCTCAGTTTTTTCTCAGTTTTTTTCCTCAGTTCTTTTTTTTCACAGTTTTGTGCACAGTTTTTTTCTAAATTTTTCTTCAGTTTTTTTTCTCAGTTCTTTTTTTTCACAGTTTTTTTCTAAGTTTTTCTTCAGTTTTTTCAGTCGTTTTTTCTCAATTTTTCTTCTCAGTTTTTTTACTCCGTTTTTCTTCAGTATTTTTTTCAGTTTTTTTCTCAGTTTTTCTGCTCAGTTTTTCTGCTCAGTTTTTTGTTCAGTTTTTTTTCTCACTTCTTTTTTTCACAGTTTTTTTCTAAGTTTTTCTTCAGTTTTTTCAGTCGTTTTTTCTCAATTTTTCTTCTCAGTTTTTTTCCTCCGTTTTTCTTCAGTTTTTTTTTAGTTTTTTTCTCAGTTTTTCTGCTCAGTTTTTCTGCTCAGTTTTTTCTCAGTTTTTTTCCTCAGTTCTTTTTTTTCACAGTTTTGTGCACAGTTTTTTTCTAAATTTTTCTTCAGTTTTTTTTCTCAGTTCTTTTTTTTCACAGTTTTTTTCTAAGTTTTTCTTCAGTTTTTCAGTCGTTTTTTCTCAATTTTTCTTCTCAGTTTTTTTACTCCGTTTTTCTTCAGTATTTTTTTCAGTTTTTTTCTCAGTTTTTCTGCTCAGTTTTTCTGCTCAGTTTTTTCTCAGTTTTTTTCCTCAGTTCTTTTTTTCCACAGTTTTGTGCACAGTTTTTTTTCTAAATTTTTCTTCAGTTTTTTTTCTCCGTTCTTTTTTTTCTTCAGTTTTTTCAGTCGTTTTTCTCAATTTTTCTTCTCAGTTTTTTTACTCCGTTTTTCTTCAGGATTTTTTAATAGTTTTTTTCTCAGTTTTTCTGCTCAGTTTTTCTGCTCAGTTTTTTCTTCAGTTTTTTTTCTCAGTTCTTTTTTTCACAGTTTTGTGCACAGTTTTTTTCTAAATTTTTCTTCAGTTTTTTTTCTCAGTTCTTTTTTTTCACAGTTTTTTTCTAAGTTTTTCTTCAGTTTTTTCAGTCGTTTTTTCTCAATTTTTCTTCTCAGTTTTTTTACTCCGTTTTTCTTCAGTATTTTTTTCAGTTTTTTTCTCAGTTTTTCTGCTCAGTTTTTCTGCTCAGTTTTTTCTTCAGTTTTTTTTCTCAGTTCTTTTTTTCACAGTTTTTTTCACAGTTTTTTTCTAAGTTTTTCTTCAGTTTTTTCAGTCGTTTTTTCTCAATTTTTCTTCTCAGTTTTTTCCTCCGTTTTTCTTCAGTTTTTTTAAATAGTTTTTTTTCTCAGTTTTTCTGATCAGTTTTTCTGCTCAGTTTTTTCTCAGTTTTTTTTTCTCAATTCTTTTTTTTCACAGTTTGGTGCACAGTTTTTTTCTAAGTTTTTCTTCAGTTTTTTTTCTCAGTTCTTTTTTTTCACAGTTTTTTTCACAGTATTTTTCTAAGTTTTTCTTCAGTTTTTTCAGTCTTTTTTTCTCAATTTTTCTTCTCAGTTTTTTTCATCCGTTTTTCTTCAGTTTTTTTCTCAGTTTTTCTGCTCAGTTTTTCTGCTCAGTTTTTTCTCAGTTTTTTTCCTCAGTTCTTTTTTCCCACAGTTTTGTGCACAGTTTTTTTCTAAGTTTTTCTTCAGTTTTTTTTCTCAGTTCTTTTTTTCACAGTTTTTTTCAGTTTTTTTCTAAGTTTTTCTTCAGTTTTTTCAGTCTTTTTTTCTCAGTTTTTCTTCTCATTTTTTTTCATCCGTTTTTCTTCAGTTTTTTTTTAGTTTTTTTCTCAGTTTTTCTGCTCAATTTTTCTGCTCAGTTTTTTCTCAGTTTTTTCACTCAATTCTTTTTTTTCACACTTTTGTGCACAGTATTTTTCTAAGTTTTTCTTCAGTTTTTTTTCTCAGTTCTTTTTTTTCACAGTTTTTTTCACAGTTTTTTTCACAGTTTTTTTCTAAGTTTTTCTTCAGTTTTTTCAGTCGTTTTTTCTCAATTTTTCTTCTCAGTTTTTTTACTCCGTTTTTCTTCAGTATTTTTTTCAGTTTTTTTCTCAGTTTTTCTGCTCAGTTTTTCTGCTCAGTTTTTTCTTCAGTTTTTTTTCTCAGTTCTTTTTTTCACAGTTTTTTTCTAAGTTTTTCTTCAGTTTTTTCAGTCGTTTTTTCTCAATTTTTCTTCTCAGTTTTTTTACTCCGTTTTTCTTCAGTATTTTTTTAATAGTTTTATTCTCAGTTTTTCTGCTCAATTTTTCTGCTCAGTTTTTTCTCAGTTTTTTCACTCAATTCTTTTTTTTCACACTTTTGTGCACAGTATTTTTCTAAGTTTTTCTTCAGTTTTTTTCTCAGTTTTTCTGCTCAGTTTTTCTGCTCAGTTTTTTCTCAGTTTTTTTCCTCAGTTCTTTTTTCCCACAGTTTTGTGCACAGTTTTTTTCTAAGTTTTTCTTCAGTTTTTTTTCTCAGTTCTTTTTTTTCACAGTTTTTTTCAGTTTTTTTCTAAGTTTTTCTTCAGTTTTTTCAGTCTTTTTTTCTCAGTTTTTCTTCTCAGTTTTTTTCATCCGTTTTTCTTCAGTTTTTTTAATAGTTTTTTTCTCAGTTTTTCTGCTCAGTTTTTCTGCTCAGTTTTTTCTCAGTTTTTTTCCTCAGTTCTTTTTTTTCACAGTTTTGTGCACAGTTTTTTTCTAAATTTTTCTTCAGTTTTTTTTCTCAGTTCTTTTTTTTCACAGTTTTTTTCTAAGTTTTTCTTCAGTTTTTTCAGTCGTTTTTTCTCAATTTTTCTTCTCAGTTTTTTTACTCCGTTTTTCTTCAGTATTTTTTTCAGTTTTTTTCTCAGTTTTTCTGCTCAGTTTTTCTGCTCAGTTTTTTGTTCAGTTTTTTTTCTCACTTCTTTTTTTCACAGTTTTTTTCTAAGTTTTTCTTCAGTTTTTTCAGTCGTTTTTTCTCAATTTTTCTTCTCAGTTTTTTTCCTCCGTTTTTCTTCAGTTTTTTTTTAGTTTTTTTCTCAGTTTTTCTGCTCAGTTTTTCTGCTCAGTTTTTTCTCAGTTTTTTTCCTCAGTTCTTTTTTTTCACAGTTTTGTGCACAGTTTTTTTCTAAATTTTTCTTCAGTTTTTTTTCTCAGTTCTTTTTTTTCACAGTTTTTTTCTAAGTTTTTCTTCAGTTTTTCAGTCGTTTTTTCTCAATTTTTCTTCTCAGTTTTTTTACTCCGTTTTTCTTCAGTATTTTTTTCAGTTTTTTTCTCAGTTTTTCTGCTCAGTTTTTCTGCTCAGTTTTTTCTCAGTTTTTTTCCTCAGTTCTTTTTTTCCACAGTTTTGTGCACAGTTTTTTTTCTAAATTTTTCTTCAGTTTTTTTTCTCCGTTCTTTTTTTTCTTCAGTTTTTTCAGTCGTTTTTCTCAATTTTTCTTCTCAGTTTTTTTACTCCGTTTTTCTTCAGGATTTTTTAATAGTTTTTTTCTCAGTTTTTCTGCTCAGTTTTTCTGCTCAGTTTTTTCTTCAGTTTTTTTTCTCAGTTCTTTTTTTCACAGTTTTGTGCACAGTTTTTTTCTAAATTTTTCTTCAGTTTTTTTTCTCAGTTCTTTTTTTTCACAGTTTTTTTCTAAGTTTTTCTTCAGTTTTTTCAGTCGTTTTTTCTCAATTTTTCTTCTCAGTTTTTTTACTCCGTTTTTCTTCAGTATTTTTTTCAGTTTTTTTCTCAGTTTTTCTGCTCAGTTTTTCTGCTCAGTTTTTTCTTCAGTTTTTTTTCTCAGTTCTTTTTTTCACAGTTTTTTTCACAGTTTTTTTCTAAGTTTTTCTTCAGTTTTTTCAGTCGTTTTTTCTCAATTTTTCTTTTCAGTTTTTTTACTCCGTTTTTCTTCAGTATTTTTTAAATAGTTTTTTTCTCAGTTTTTCTGCTCAGTTTTTCTGCTCAGTTTTTTCTTTAGTTTTTTTTCTCTGTTCTTTTTTTCACAGTTTTTTTCACAGTTTTTTTCTAAGTTTTTCTTCAGTTTTTTCAGTCGTTTTTTCTCAATTTTTCTTCTCAGTTTTTTTACTCCGTTTTTCTTCAGTATTTTTTAAATAGTTTTTTTCTCAGTTTTTCTGCTCAGTTTTTCTGCTCAGTTTTTTCTTTAGTTTTTTTTCTCTGTTCTTTTTTTCACAGTTTTTTTCACAGTTTTTTTCTAAGTTTTTCTTCAGTTTTTTCAGTCGTTTTTTTCTCAATTTTTCTTCTCAGTTTTTTCCTCCGTTTTTCTTCAGTTTTTTTAAATAGTTTTTTTTCTCAGTTTTTCTGATCAGTTTTTCTGCTCAGTTTTTTCTCAGTTTTTTTTCTCAATTCTTTTTTTTCACAGTTTGGTGCACAGTTTTTTTCTAAGTTTTTCTTCAGTTTTTTTCTCAGTTCTTTTTTTTCACAGTTTTTTTCACAGTATTTTTCTAAGTTTTTCTTCAGTTTTTTCAGTCTTTTTTTCTCAGTTTTTCTTCTCAGTTTTTTTCATCCGTTTTTCTTCAGTTTTTTTCTCAGTTTTTCTGCTCAGTTTTTCTGCTCAGTTTTTTCTCAGTTTTTTTCCTCAGTTCTTTTTTCCCACAGTTTTGTGCACAGTTTTTTTCTAAGTTTTTCTTCAGTTTTTTTTCTCAGTTCTATTTTTTCACAGTTTTTTTCAGTTTTTTTCTAAGTTTTTCTTCAGTTTTTTCAGTCTTTTTTTCTCAGTTTTTCTTCTCATTTTTTTTCATCCGTTTTTCTTCAGTTTTTTTTTAGTTTTTTTCTCAGTTTTTCTGCTCAGTTTTTCTGCTCAGTTTTTTCTCAGTTTTTTTCCTCAGTTCTTTTTTTTCACAGTTTTGTGCACAGTTTTTTTCTAAATTTTTCTTCAGTTTTTTTTCTCAATTCTTTTTTTTCACAGTTTGGTGCACAGTTTTTTTCTAAGTTTTCTTCAGTTTTTTTTCTCAGTTCTTTTTTTTCACAGTTTTTTTCTAAGTTTTTCTTCAGTTTTTTCAGTCGTTTTTTCTCAATTTTTCTTCTCAGTTTTTTTACTCTGTTTTTCTTCAGTATTTTTTTCAGTTTTTTTCTCAGTTTTTCTGCTCAGTTTTTCTGCTCAGTTTTTTGTTCAGTTTTTTTTCTCACTTCTTTTTTTCACAGTTTTTTTCTAAGTTTTTCTTCAGTTTTTTCAGTCGTTTTTTCTCAATTTTTCTTCTCAGTTTTTTTCCTCCGTTTTTCTTCAGTTTTTTTAAATAGTTTTTTTCTCAGTTTTTCTGCTCAGTTTTTCTGCTCAGTTTTTTCTCAGTTTTTTTCCTCAGTTCTTTTTTTCCGCAGTTTTGTGCACAGTTTTTTTTCTAAATTTTTCTTCAGTTTTTTTTCTCCGTTCTTTTTTTTCTTCAGTTTTTTCAGTCGTTTTTTTCTCAATTTTTCTTCTCAGTTTTTTTACTCCGTTTTTCTTCAGTATTTTTTAAATAGTTTTTTTCTCAGTTTTTCTGCTCAGTTTTTCTGCTCAGTTTTTTCTCAGTTTTTTTTCTCAATTCTTTTTTTTCACAGTTTGGTGCACAGTTTTTTTCTAAGTTTTCTTCAGTTTTTTTTCTCAGTTCTTTTTTTTCACAGTTTTTTTCTAAGTTTTTCTTCAGTTTTTTCAGTCGTTTTTTCTCAATTTTTCTTCTCAGTTTTTTTACTCCGTTTTTCTTCAGTATTTTTTAAATAGTTTTTTTCTCAGTTTTTCTGCTCAGTTTTTCTGCTCAGTTTTTTCTTTAGTTTTTTTTCTCTGTTCTTTTTTTCACAGTTTTTTTCACAGTTTTTTTCTAAGTTTTTCTTCAGTTTTTTCAGTCGTTTTTTCTCAATTTTTCTTCTCAGTTTTTTCCTCCGTTTTTCTTCAGTTTTTTTAAATAGTTTTTTTTCTCAGTTTTTCTGATCAGTTTTTCTGCTCAGTTTTTTCTCAGTTTTTTTTTCTCAATTCTTTTTTTTCACAGTTTGGTGCACAGTTTTTTTCTAAGTTTTTCTTCAGTTTTTTTTCTCAGTTCTTTTTTTTCACAGTTTTTTTCACAGTATTTTTCTAAGTTTTTCTTCAGTTTTTTCAGTCTTTTTTTCTCAATTTTTCTTCTCAGTTTTTTTCATCCGTTTTTCTTCAGTTTTTTTCTCAGTTTTTCTGCTCAGTTTTTCTGCTCAGTTTTTTCTCAGTTTTTTTCCTCAGTTCTTTTTTCCCACAGTTTTGTGCACAGTTTTTTTCTAAGTTTTTCTTCAGTTTTTTTTCTCAGTTCTTTTTTTCACAGTTTTTTTCAGTTTTTTTCTAAGTTTTTCTTCAGTTTTTTCAGTCTTTTTTTCTCAGTTTTTCTTCTCATTTTTTTTCATCCGTTTTTCTTCAGTTTTTTTTTAGTTTTTTTCTCAGTTTTTCTGCTCAATTTTTCTGCTCAGTTTTTTCTCAGTTTTTTCACTCAATTCTTTTTTTTCACACTTTTGTGCACAGTATTTTTCTAAGTTTTTCTTCAGTTTTTTTTCTCAGTTCTTTTTTTTCACAGTTTTTTTCACAGTTTTTTTCACAGTTTTTTTCTAAGTTTTTCTTCAGTTTTTTCAGTCGTTTTTTCTCAATTTTTCTTCTCAGTTTTTTTACTCCGTTTTTCTTCAGTATTTTTTTCAGTTTTTTTCTCAGTTTTTCTGCTCAGTTTTTCTGCTCAGTTTTTTCTTCAGTTTTTTTTCTCAGTTCTTTTTTTCACAGTTTTTTTCTAAGTTTTTCTTCAGTTTTTTCAGTCGTTTTTTCTCAATTTTTCTTCTCAGTTTTTTTACTCCGTTTTTCTTCAGTATTTTTTTAATAGTTTTATTCTCAGTTTTTCTGCTCAATTTTTCTGCTCAGTTTTTTCTCAGTTTTTTCACTCAATTCTTTTTTTTCACACTTTTGTGCACAGTATTTTTCTAAGTTTTTCTTCAGTTTTTTTCTCAGTTTTTCTGCTCAGTTTTTCTGCTCAGTTTTTTCTCAGTTTTTTTCCTCAGTTCTTTTTTCCCACAGTTTTGTGCACAGTTTTTTTCTAAGTTTTTCTTCAGTTTTTTTTCTCAGTTCTTTTTTTTCACAGTTTTTTTCAGTTTTTTTCTAAGTTTTTCTTCAGTTTTTTCAGTCTTTTTTTCTCAGTTTTTCTTCTCAGTTTTTTTCATCCGTTTTTCTTCAGTTTTTTTAATAGTTTTTTTCTCAGTTTTTCTGCTCAGTTTTTCTGCTCAGTTTTTTCTCAGTTTTTTTCCTCAGTTCTTTTTTTTCACAGTTTTGTGCACAGTTTTTTTCTAAATTTTTCTTCAGTTTTTTTTCTCAGTTCTTTTTTTTCACAGTTTTTTTCTAAGTTTTTCTTCAGTTTTTTCAGTCGTTTTTTCTCAATTTTTCTTCTCAGTTTTTTTACTCCGTTTTTCTTCAGTATTTTTTTCAGTTTTTTTCTCAGTTTTTCTGCTCAGTTTTTCTGCTCAGTTTTTTGTTCAGTTTTTTTTCTCACTTCTTTTTTTCACAGTTTTTTTCTAAGTTTTTCTTCAGTTTTTTCAGTCGTTTTTTCTCAATTTTTCTTCTCAGTTTTTTTCCTCCGTTTTTCTTCAGTTTTTTTTTAGTTTTTTTCTCAGTTTTTCTGCTCAGTTTTTCTGCTCAGTTTTTTCTCAGTTTTTTTCCTCAGTTCTTTTTTTTCACAGTTTTGTGCACAGTTTTTTTCTAAATTTTTCTTCAGTTTTTTTTCTCAGTTCTTTTTTTTCACAGTTTTTTTCTAAGTTTTTCTTCAGTTTTTCAGTCGTTTTTTCTCAATTTTTCTTCTCAGTTTTTTTACTCCGTTTTTCTTCAGTATTTTTTTCAGTTTTTTTCTCAGTTTTTCTGCTCAGTTTTTCTGCTCAGTTTTTTCTCAGTTTTTTTCCTCAGTTCTTTTTTTCCACAGTTTTGTGCACAGTTTTTTTTCTAAATTTTTCTTCAGTTTTTTTTCTCCGTTCTTTTTTTTCTTCAGTTTTTTCAGTCGTTTTTCTCAATTTTTCTTCTCAGTTTTTTTACTCCGTTTTTCTTCAGGATTTTTTAATAGTTTTTTTCTCAGTTTTTCTGCTCAGTTTTTCTGCTCAGTTTTTTCTTCAGTTTTTTTTCTCAGTTCTTTTTTTCACAGTTTTGTGCACAGTTTTTTTCTAAATTTTTCTTCAGTTTTTTTTCTCAGTTCTTTTTTTTCACAGTTTTTTTCTAAGTTTTTCTTCAGTTTTTTCAGTCGTTTTTTCTCAATTTTTCTTCTCAGTTTTTTTACTCCGTTTTTCTTCAGTATTTTTTTCAGTTTTTTTCTCAGTTTTTCTGCTCAGTTTTTCTGCTCAGTTTTTTCTTCAGTTTTTTTTCTCAGTTCTTTTTTTCACAGTTTTTTTCACAGTTTTTTTCTAAGTTTTTCTTCAGTTTTTTCAGTCGTTTTTTCTCAATTTTTCTTTTCAGTTTTTTTACTCCGTTTTTCTTCAGTATTTTTTAAATAGTTTTTTTCTCAGTTTTTCTGCTCAGTTTTTCTGCTCAGTTTTTTCTTTAGTTTTTTTTCTCTGTTCTTTTTTTCACAGTTTTTTTCACAGTTTTTTTCTAAGTTTTTCTTCAGTTTTTTCAGTCGTTTTTTCTCAATTTTTCTTCTCAGTTTTTTTACTCCGTTTTTCTTCAGTATTTTTTAAATAGTTTTTTTCTCAGTTTTTCTGCTCAGTTTTTCTGCTCAGTTTTTTCTTTAGTTTTTTTTCTCTGTTCTTTTTTTCACAGTTTTTTTCACAGTTTTTTTCTAAGTTTTTCTTCAGTTTTTTCAGTCGTTTTTTTCTCAATTTTTCTTCTCAGTTTTTTCCTCCGTTTTTCTTCAGTTTTTTTAAATAGTTTTTTTTCTCAGTTTTTCTGATCAGTTTTTCTGCTCAGTTTTTTCTCAGTTTTTTTTCTCAATTCTTTTTTTTCACAGTTTGGTGCACAGTTTTTTTCTAAGTTTTTCTTCAGTTTTTTTTCTCAGTTCTTTTTTTTCACAGTTTTTTTCACAGTATTTTTCTAAGTTTTTCTTCAGTTTTTTCAGTCTTTTTTTCTCAGTTTTTCTTCTCAGTTTTTTTCATCCGTTTTTCTTCAGTTTTTTTCTCAGTTTTTCTGCTCAGTTTTTCTGCTCAGTTTTTTCTCAGTTTTTTTCCTCAGTTCTTTTTTCCCACAGTTTTGTGCACAGTTTTTTTCTAAGTTTTTCTTCAGTTTTTTTTCTCAGTTCTATTTTTTCACAGTTTTTTTCAGTTTTTTTCTAAGTTTTTCTTCAGTTTTTTCAGTCTTTTTTTCTCAGTTTTTCTTCTCATTTTTTTTCATCCGTTTTTCTTCAGTTTTTTTTTAGTTTTTTTCTCAGTTTTTCTGCTCAGTTTTTCTGCTCAGTTTTTTCTCAGTTTTTTTCCTCAGTTCTTTTTTTTCACAGTTTTGTGCACAGTTTTTTTCTAAATTTTTCTTCAGTTTTTTTTCTCAATTCTTTTTTTTCACAGTTTGGTGCACAGTTTTTTTCTAAGTTTTCTTCAGTTTTTTTTCTCAGTTCTTTTTTTTCACAGTTTTTTTCTAAGTTTTTCTTCAGTTTTTTCAGTCGTTTTTTCTCAATTTTTCTTCTCAGTTTTTTTACTCCGTTTTTCTTCAGTATTTTTTAAATAGTTTTTTCTCAGTTTTTCTGCTCAGTTTTTCTGCTCAGTTTTTTCTTTAGTTTTTTTTCTCTGTTCTTTTTTTCACAGTTTTTTTCACAGTTTTTTTCTAAGTTTTTCTTCAGTTTTTTCAGTCGTTTTTTCTCAATTTTTCTTCTCAGTTTTTTCCTCCGTTTTTCTTCAGTTTTTTTAAATAGTTTTTTTTCTCAGTTTTTCTGATCAGTTTTTCTGCTCAGTTTTTTCTCAGTTTTTTTTTCTCAATTCTTTTTTTTCACAGTTTGGTGCACAGTTTTTTTCTAAGTTTTTCTTCAGTTTTTTTTCTCAGTTCTTTTTTTTCACAGTTTTTTTCACAGTATTTTTCTAAGTTTTTCTTCAGTTTTTTCAGTCTTTTTTTCTCAGTTTTTCTTCTCAGTTTTTTTCATCCGTTTTTCTTCAGTTTTTTTCTCAGTTTTTCTGCTCAGTTTTTCTGCTCAGTTTTTTCTCAGTTTTTTTCCTCAGTTCTTTTTTCCCACAGTTTTGTGCACAGTTTTTTTCTAAGTTTTTCTTAAGTTTTTTCAGTCGTTTTTTCTCAATTTTTCTTCTCAGTTTTTTTACTCCGTTTTTCTTCAGTATTTTTTTCAGTTTTTTTCTCAGTTTTTCTGCTCAGTTTTTCTGCTCAGTTTTTTCTCAGTTTTTTTCCTCAGTTCTTTTTTTCCACAGTTTTGTGCACAGTTTTTTTTCTAAATTTTTCTTCAGTTTTTTTTCTCCGTTCTTTTTTTTCTTCAGTTTTTTCAGTCGTTTTTCTCAATTTTTCTTCTCAGTTTTTTTACTCCGTTTTTCTTCAGGATTTTTTTAATAGTTTTTTTCTCAGTTTTTCTGCTCAGTTTTTCTGCTCAGTTTTTTCTTCAGTTTTTTTTCTCAGTTCTTTTTTTCACAGTTTTTTTCACAGTTTTTTTCTAAGTTTTTCTTCAGTTTTTTCAGTCGTTTTTTCTAAATTTTTCTTCTCAGTTTTTTTACTCCGTTTTTCTTCAGTTTTTTTAAATAGTTTTTTTTCTCAGTTTTTCTGCTCAGTTTTTCTGCTCAGTTTTTTCTTCAGTTTTTTTTCTCTGTTCTTTTTTTCACAGTTTTTTTCACAGTTTTTTTCTAAGTTTTTCTTCAGTTTTTTTTCTCAGTTCTTTTTTTTCACAGTTTTTTTCAGTTTTGTTCTAAGTTTTTCTTCAGTTTTTTCAGTCTTTTTTCTCAGTTTTTCTTCTCAGTTTTTTTCATCCGTTTTTCTTCAGTTTTTTTTAATAGTTTTTTTCTCAGTTTTTCTGCTCAGTTTTTCTGCTCAGTTTTTTTCCTCAGTTCTTTTTTTTTTACAGTTTTGTGCACAGTTTTTTTCTAAATTTTTCTTCAGTTTTTTTTCTCAGTTCTTTTTTTTCACAGTTTTTTTTCTAAGTTTTTCTTCAGTTTTTTCAGTCGTTTTTTCTCAATTTTTCTTCTCAGTTTTTTTACTCTGTTTTTCTTCAGTATTTTTTTCAGTTTTTTTCTCAGTTTTTCTGCTCAGTTTTTCTGCTCAGTTTTTTGTTCAGTTTTTTTTCTCACTTCTTTTTTTCACAGTTTTTTTCTAAGTTTTTCTTCAGTTTTTTCAGTCGTTTTTTCTCAATTTTTCTTCTCAGTTTTTTTCCTCCGTTTTTCTTCAGTTTTTTTAAATAGTTTTTTTCTCAGTTTTTCTGCTCAGTTTTTCTGTTCAGTTTTTTCTCAGTTTTTTTCCTCAGTTCTTTTTTTCCGCAGTTTTGTGCACAGTTTTTTTTCTAAATTTTTCTTCAGTTTTTTTTCTCCGTTCTTTTTTTTATTCAGTTTTTTCAGTCGTTTTTCTCAATTTTTCTTCTCAGTTTTTTTACTCCGTTTTTCTTCAGGATTTTTTAAATAGTTTTTTTCTCAGTTTTTCTGCTCAGTTTTTCTGCTCAGTTTTTCTTCAGTTTTTTTTCTCAGTTCTTTTTTTCACAGTTTTTTTCACAGTTTTTTTCTAAGTTTTTCTTCAGTTTTTTCAGTCGTTTTTTCTCAATTTTTCTTCTCAGTTTTTTTACTCCGTTTTTCTTCAGTATTTTTTAAATAGTTTTTTTCTCAGTTTTTCTGCTCAGTTTTTCTGCTCAGTTTTTTCTTTAGTTTTTTTTCTCTGTTCTTTTTTTCACAGTTTTTTTCACAGTTTTTTTCTAAGTTTTTCTTCAGTTTTTTCAGTCGTTTTTTCTCAATTTTTCTTCTCAGTTTTTTTCCTCCGTTTTTCTTCAGTTTTTTTTAATAGTTTTTTTCTCAGTTGTTCTGCTCAGTTTTTCTGCTCAGTTTTTTCTCAGTTTTTTTCCTCAGTTCTTTTTTTCCACAGTTTTGTGCACAGTTTTTTTTCTAAATTTTTCTTCAGTTTTTTTTCTCCGTTCTTTTTTTTCTTCAGTTTTTTCAGTCGTTTTTCTCAATTTTTCTTCTCAGTTTTTTTACTCCGTTTTTCTTCAGGATTTTTTAAATAGTTTTTTTCTCAGTTTTTCTGCTCAGTTTTTCTGCTCAGTTTTTTCTCAGTTTTTTTCCTCAGTTCTTTTTTTCCACAGTTTTGTGCACAGTTTTTTTTCTAAATTTTTCTTCAGTTTTTTTTCTCCGTTCTTTTTTTTCTTCAGTTTTTTCAGTCGTTTTTCTCAATTTTTCTTCTCAGTTTTTTTACTCCGTTTTTCTTCAGGATTTTTTTAATAGTTTTTTTCTCAGTTTTTCTGCTCAGTTTTTCTGCTCAGTTTTTTCTTCAGTTTTTTTTCTCAGTTCTTTTTTTCACAGTTTTTTTCACAGTTTTTTTCTAAGTTTTTCTTCAGTTTTTTCAGTCGTTTTTTCTCAATTTTTCGTCTCAGTTTTTTTACTCCGTTTTTCTTCAGTATTTTTTTCAGTTTTTTTCTCAGTTTTTCTGCTCAGTTTTTCTGCTCAGTTTTTTCTCAGTTTTTTTCCTCAGTTCTTTTTTTCCACAGTTTTGTGCACAGTTTTTTTTCTAAATTTTTCTTCAGTTTTTTTTCTCCGTTCTTTTTTTTCTTCAGTTTTTTCAGTCGTTTTTCTCAATTTTTCTTCTCAGTTTTTTTACTCCGTTTTTCTTCAGGATTTTTTAAATAGTTTTTTTCTCAGTTTTTCTGCTCAGTTTTTCTGCTCAGTTTTTTCTTCAGTTTTTTTTCTCAGTTCTTTTTTTCACAGTTTTTTTCACAGTTTTTTTCTAAGTTTTTCTTCAGTTTTTTCAGTCGTTTTTTCTCAATTTTTCTTCTCAGTTTTTTTACTCCGTTTTTCTTCAGTATTTTTTAAATAGTTTTTTTCTCAGTTTTTCTGCTCAGTTTTTCTGCTCAGTTTTTTTCCTCAGTTCTTTTTTTTTTACAGTTTTGTGCACAGTTTTTTGCTAAATTTTTCTTCAGTTTTTTTTCTCAGTTCTTTTTTTTCACAGTTTTTTTTCTAAGTTTTTCTTCAGTTTTTTCAGTCGTTTTTTCTCAATTTTTCTTCTCAGTTTTTTTACTCTGTTTTTCTTCAGTATTTTTTTCAGTTTTTTTCTCAGTTTTTCTGCTCAGTTTTTCTGCTCAGTTTTTTGTTCAGTTTTTTTTCTCACTTCTTTTTTTCACAGTTTTTTTCTAAGTTTTTCTTCAGTTTTTTCAGTCGTTTTTTCTCAATTTTTCTTCTCAGTTTTTTTACTCCGTTTTTCTTCAGTATTTTTTAAATAGTTTTTTTCTCAGTTTTTCTGCTCAGTTTTTCTGCTCAGTTTTTTTCCTCAGTTCTTTTTTTTTTACAGTTTTGTGCACAGTTTTTTGCTAAATTTTTCTTCAGTTTTTTTTCTCAGTTCTTTTTTTTCACAGTTTTTTTTCTAAGTTTTTCTTCAGTTTTTTCAGTCGTTTTTTCTCAATTTTTCTTCTCAGTTTTTTTACTCTGTTTTTCTTCAGTATTTTTTTCAGTTTTTTTCTCAGTTTTTCTGCTCAGTTTTTCTGCTCAGTTTTTTGTTCAGTTTTTTTTCTCACTTCTTTTTTTCACAGTTTTTTTCTAAGTTTTTCTTCAGTTTTTTCAGTCGTTTTTTCTCAATTTTTCTTCTCAGTTTTTTTCCTCCGTTTTTCTTCAGTTTTTTTAAATAGTTTTTTTCTCAGTTTTTCTGCTCAGTTTTTCTGCTCAGTTTTTTCTCAGTTTTTTTCCTCAGTTCTTTTTTTCCGCAGTTTTGTGCACAGTTTTTTTTCTAAATTTTTCTTCAGTTTTTTTTCTCCGTTCTTTTTTTTCTTCAGTTTTTTCAGTCGTTTTTTTCTCAATTTTTCTTCTCAGTTTTTTTACTCCGTTTTTCTTCAGTATTTTTTAAATAGTTTTTTTCTCAGTTTTTCTGCTCAGTTTTTCTGCTCAGTTTTTTCTCAGTTTTTTTTCTCAATTCTTTTTTTTCACAGTTTGGTGCACAGTTTTTTTCTAAGTTTTCTTCAGTTTTTTTTCTCAGTTCTTTTTTTTCACAGTTTTTTTCTAAGTTTTTCTTCAGTTTTTTCAGTCGTTTTTTCTCAATTTTTCTTCTCAGTTTTTTTACTCCGTTTTTCTTCAGTATTTTTTAAATAGTTTTTTTCTCAGTTTTTCTGCTCAGTTTTTCTGCTCAGTTTTTTCTTTAGTTTTTTTTCTCTGTTCTTTTTTTCACAGTTTTTTTCACAGTTTTTTTCTAAGTTTTTCTTCAGTTTTTTCAGTCGTTTTTTCTCAATTTTTCTTCTCAGTTTTTTCCTCCGTTTTTCTTCAGTTTTTTTAAATAGTTTTTTTTCTCAGTTTTTCTGATCAGTTTTTCTGCTCAGTTTTTTCTCAGTTTTTTTTTCTCAATTCTTTTTTTTCACAGTTTGGTGCACAGTTTTTTTCTAAGTTTTTCTTCAGTTTTTTTTCTCAGTTCTTTTTTTTCACAGTTTTTTTCACAGTATTTTTCTAAGTTTTTCTTCAGTTTTTTCAGTCTTTTTTTCTCAGTTTTTCTTCTCAGTTTTTTTCATCCGTTTTTCTTCAGTTTTTTTCTCAGTTTTTCTGCTCAATTTTTCTGCTCAGTTTTTTCTCAGTTTTTTTCCTCAGTTCTTTTTTCCCACAGTTTTGTGCACAGTTTTTTTCTAAGTTTTTCTTCAGTTTTTTTTCTCAGTTCTTTTTTTCACAGTTTTTTTCAGTTTTTTTCTAAGTTTTTCTTCAGTTTTTTCAGTCTTTTTTTCTCAGTTTTTCTTCTCATTTTTTTTCATCCGTTTTTCTTCAGTTTTTTTTTAGTTTTTTTCTCAGTTTTTCTGCTCAATTTTTCTGCTCAGTTTTTTCTCAGTTTTTTCACTCAATTCTTTTTTTTCACACTTTTGTGCACAGTATTTTTCTAAGTTTTTCTTCAGTTTTTTTTCTCAGTTCTTTTTTTTCACAGTTTTTTTCACAGTTTTTTTCACAGTTTTTTTCTAAGTTTTTCTTCAGTTTTTTCAGTCGTTTTTTCTCAATTTTTCTTCTCAGTTTTTTTACTCCGTTTTTCTTCAGTATTTTTTTCAGTTTTTTTCTCAGTTTTTCTGCTCAGTTTTTCTGCTCAGTTTTTTCTTCAGTTTTTTTTCTCAGTTCTTTTTTTCACAGTTTTTTTCTAAGTTTTTCTTCAGTTTTTTCAGTCGTTTTTTCTCAATTTTTCTTCTCAGTTTTTTTACTCCGTTTTTCTTCAGTATTTTTTTAATAGTTTTATTCTCAGTTTTTCTGCTCAATTTTTCTGCTCAGTTTTTTCTCAGTTTTTTCACTCAATTCTTTTTTTTCACACTTTTGTGCACAGTATTTTTCTAAGTTTTTCTTCAGTTTTTTTCTCAGTTTTTCTGCTCAGTTTTTCTGCTCAGTTTTTTCTCAGTTTTTTTCCTCAGTTCTTTTTTCCCACAGTTTTGTGCACAGTTTTTTTCTAAGTTTTTCTTCAGTTTTTTTTCTCAGTTCTTTTTTTTCACAGTTTTTTTCAGTTTTTTTCTAAGTTTTTCTTCAGTTTTTTCAGTCTTTTTTTCTCAGTTTTTCTTCTCAT
The DNA here is from genome assembly GCF_044704955.1 of Pristiophorus japonicus. Classification (NCBI taxonomy): domain Eukaryota; kingdom Metazoa; phylum Chordata; class Chondrichthyes; family Pristiophoridae; genus Pristiophorus; species Pristiophorus japonicus. The sequence goes on along the minus strand of NW_027250734.1, from coordinate 2,266,305 downwards.
TTTTTTTCATCCGTTTTTCTTCAGTTTTTTTTTAGTTTTTTTCTCAGTTTTTCTGCTCAGTTTTTCTGCTCAGTTTTTTCTCAGTTTTTTTCCTCAGTTCTTTTTTTTCACAGTTTTGTGCACAGTTTTTTTCTAAATTTTTCTTCAGTTTTTTTTCTCAGTTCTTTTTTTTCACAGTTTTTTTCTAAGTTTTTCTTCAGTTTTTTCAGTCGTTTTTTCTCAATTTTTCGTCTCAGTTTTTTTACTCCGTTTTTCTTCAGTATTTTTTTCAGTTTTTTTCTCAGTTTTTCTGCTCAGTTTTTCTGCTCAGTTTTTTCTCAGTTTTTTTCCTCAGTTCTTTTTTTCCACAGTTTTGTGCACAGTTTTTTTTCTAAATTTTTCTTCAGTTTTTTTTCTCCGTTCTTTTTTTTCTTCAGTTTTTTCAGTCGTTTTTCTCAATTTTTCTTCTCAGTTTTTTTACTCCGTTTTTCTTCAGGATTTTTTTAATAGTTTTTTTCTCAGTTTTTCTGCTCAGTTTTTCTGCTCAGTTTTTTCTTCAGTTTTTTTTCTCAGTTCTTTTTTTCACAGTTTTTTTCACAGTATTTTTCTAAGTTTTTCTTCAGTTTTTTCAGTCGTTTTTTCTCAATTTTTCTTCTCAGTTTTTTTACTCCGTTTTTCTTCAGTATTTTTTAAATAGTTTTTTTCTCAGTTTTTCTGCTCAGTTTTTCTGCTCAGTTTTTTTCCTCAGTTCTTTTTTTTTTACAGTTTTGTGCACAGTTTTTTGCTAAATTTTTCTTCAGTTTTTTTTCTCAGTTCTTTTTTTTCACAGTTTTTTTTCTAAGTTTTTCTTCAGTTTTTTCAGTCGTTTTTTCTCAATTTTTCTTCTCAGTTTTTTTACTCTGTTTTTCTTCAGTATTTTTTTCAGTTTTTTTCTCAGTTTTTCTGCTCAGTTTTTCTGCTCAGTTTTTTGTTCAGTTTTTTTTCTCACTTCTTTTTTTCACAGTTTTTTTCTAAGTTTTTCTTCAGTTTTTTCAGTCGTTTTTTCTCAATTTTTCTTCTCAGTTTTTTTCCTCCGTTTTTCTTCAGTTTTTTTAAATAGTTTTTTTCTCAGTTTTTCTGCTCAGTTTTTCTGCTCAGTTTTTTCTCAGTTTTTTTCCTCAGTTCTTTTTTTCCGCAGTTTTGTGCACAGTTTTTTTTCTAAATTTTTCTTCAGTTTTTTTTCTCCGTTCTTTTTTTTCTTCAGTTTTTTCAGTCGTTCTTCTCAATTTTTCTTCTCAGTTTTTTTACTCCGTTTTTCTTCAGGATTTTTTAAATAGTTTTTTTCTCAGTTTTTCTGCTCAGTTTTTCTGCTCAGTTTTTCTTCAGTTTTTTTTCTCAGTTCTTTTTTTCACAGTTTTTTTCACAGTTTTTTTCTAAGTTTTTCTTCAGTTTTTTCAGTCGTTTTTTTCTCAATTTTTCTTCTCAGTTTTTTTACTCTGTTTTTCTTCAGTATTTTTTAAATAGTTTTTTTCTCAGTTTTTCTGCTCAGTTTTTCTGCTCAGTTTTTTCTCAGTTTTTTTTCTCAATTCTTTTTTTTCACAGTTTGGTGCACAGTTTTTTTCTAAGTTTTCTTCAGTTTTTTTTCTCAGTTCTTTTTTTTCACAGTTTTTTTCTAAGTTTTTCTTCAGTTTTTTCAGTCGTTTTTTCTCAATTTTTCTTCTCAGTTTTTTTACTCCGTTTTTCTTCAGTATTTTTTAAATAGTTTTTTTCTCAGTTTTTCTGCTCAGTTTTTCTGCTCAGTTTTTTCTTTAGTTTTTTTTCTCTGTTCTTTTTTTCACAGTTTTTTTCACAGTTTTTTTCTAAGTTTTTCTTCAGTTTTTTCAGTCGTTTTTTCTCAATTTTTCTTCTCAGTTTTTTCCTCCGTTTTTCTTCAGTTTTTTTAAATAGTTTTTTTTCTCAGTTTTTCTGATCAGTTTTTCTGCTCAGTTTTTTCTCAGTTTTTTTTTCTCAATTCTTTTTTTTCACAGTTTGGTGCACAGTTTTTTTCTAAGTTTTTCTTCAGTTTTTTTTCTCAGTTCTTTTTTTTCACAGTTTTTTTCACAGTATTTTTCTAAGTTTTTCTTCAGTTTTTTCAGTCTTTTTTTCTCAGTTTTTCTTCTCAGTTTTTTTCATCCGTTTTTCTTCAGTTTTTTTCTCAGTTTTTCTGCTCAGTTTTTCTGCTCAGTTTTTTCTCAGTTTTTTTCCTCAGTTCTTTTTTCCCACAGTTTTGTGCACAGTTTTTTTCTAAGTTTTTCTTCAGTTTTTTTTCTCAGTTCTTTTTTTTCACAGTTTGGTGCACAGTTTTTTTCTAAGTTTTCTTCAGTTTTTTCAGTCGTTTTTTTCTCAATTTTTCTTCTCAGTTTTTTTACTCTGTTTTTCTTCAGTATTTTTTAAATAGTTTTTTTCTCAGTTTTTCTGCTCAGTTTTTCTGCTCAGTTTTTCCTCAGTTTTTTTTCTCAATTCTTTTTTTTCACAGTTTGGTGCACAGTTTTTTTCTAAGTTTTCTTCAGTTTTTTTTCTCAGTTCTTTTTTTTCACAGTTTTTTTCTAAGTTTTTCTTCAGTTTTTTCAGTCGTTTTTTCTCAATTTTTCTTCTCAGTTTTTTTACTCCGTTTTTCTTCAGTATTTTTTAAATAGTTTTTTTCTCAGTTTTTCTGCTCAGTTTTTCTGCTCAGTTTTTTCTTTAGTTTTTTTTCTCTGTTCTTTTTTTCACAGTTTTTTTCACAGTTTTTTTCTAAGTTTTTCTTCAGTTTTTTCAGTCGTTTTTTCTCAATTTTTCTTCTCAGTTTTTTCCTCCGTTTTTCTTCAGTTTTTTTAAATAGTTTTTTTTCTCAGTTTTTCTGATCAGTTTTTCTGCTCAGTTTTTTCTCAGTTTTTTTTTCTCAATTCTTTTTTTTCACAGTTTGGTGCACAGTTTTTTTCTAAGTTTTTCTTCAGTTTTTTTTCTCAGTTCTTTTTTTTCACAGTTTTTTTCACAGTATTTTTCTAAGTTTTTCTTCAGTTTTTTCAGTCTTTTTTTCTCAGTTTTTCTTCTCAGTTTTTTTCATCCGTTTTTCTTCAGTTTTTTTCTCAGTTTTTCTGCTCAGTTTTTCTGCTCAGTTTTTTCTCAGTTTTTTTCCTCAGTTCTTTTTTCCCACAGTTTTGTGCACAGTTTTTTTCTAAGTTTTTCTTCAGTTTTTTTTCTCAGTTCTTTTTTTTCACAGTTTTTTTCAGTTTTTTTCTAAGTTTTTCTTCAGTTTTTTCAGTCTTTTTTTCTCAGTTTTTCTTCTCATTTTTTTTCATCCGTTTTTCTTCAGTTTTTTTTTAGTTTTTTTCTCAGTTTTTCTGCTCAGTTTTTCTGCTCAGTTTTTTCTCAGTTTTTTTCCTCAGTTCTTTTTTTTCACAGTTTTGTGCACAGTTTTTTTCTAAATTTTTCTTCAGTTTTTTTTCTCAGTTCTTTTTTTTCACAGTTTTTTTCTAAGTTTTTCTTAAGTTTTTTCAGTCGTTTTTTCTCAATTTTTCTTCTCAGTTTTTTTACTCCGTTTTTCTTCAGTATTTTTTTCAGTTTTTTTCTCAGTTTTTCTGCTCAGTTTTTCTGCTCAGTTTTTTCTCAGTTTTTCTTCTCAGTTTTTTTCATCCGTTTTTCTTCAGTTTTTTTCTCAGTTTTTCTGCTCAGTTTTTCTGCTCAGTTTTTTCTCAGTTTTTTTCCTCAGTTCTTTTTTCCCACAGTTTTGTGCACAGTTTTTTTCTAAGTTTTTCTTCAGTTTTTTTTCTCAGTTCTTTTTTTTCACAGTTTTTTTCAGTTTTTTTCTAAGTTTTTCTTCAGTTTTTTCAGTCTTTTTTTCTCAGTTTTTCTTCTCATTTTTTTTCATCCGTTTTTCTTCAGTTTTTTTTTAGTTTTTTTCTCAGTTTTTCTGCTCAGTTTTTCTGCTCAGTTTTTTCTCAGTTTTTTTCCTCAGTTCTTTTTTTTCACAGTTTTGTGCACAGTTTTTTTCTAAATTTTTCTTCAGTTTTTTTTCTCAGTTCTTTTTTTTCACAGTTTTTTTCTAAGTTTTTCTTCAGTTTTTTCAGTCGTTTTTTCTCAATTTTTCTTCTCAGTTTTTTTACTCCGTTTTTCTTCAGTATTTTTTTCAGTTTTTTTCTCAGTTTTTCTGCTCAGTTTTTCTGCTCAGTTTTTTCTCAGTTTTTTTCCTCAGTTCTTTTTTTCCACAGTTTTGTGCACAGTTTTTTTTCTAAATTTTTCTTCAGTTTTTTTTCTCCGTTCTTTTTTTTCTTCAGTTTTTTCAGTCGTTTTTCTCAATTTTTCTTCTCAGTTTTTTTACAACGTTTTTCTTCAGGATTTTTTTAATAGTTTTTTTCTCAGTTTTTCTGCTCAGTTTTTCTGCTCAGTTTTTTCTCAGTTTTTTTCCTCAGTTCTTTTTTTTCACAGTTTTGTGCACAGTTTTTTTCTAAATTTTTCTTCAGTTTTTTTTCTCAGTTCTTTTTTTTCACAGTTTTTTTCTAAGTTTTTCTTCAGTTTTTTCAGTCGTTTTTTCTAAATTTTTCTTCTCAGTTTTTTTACTCCGTTTTTCTTCAGGATTTTTTTAATAGTTTTTTTCTCAGTTTTTCTGCTCAGTTTTTCTGCTCAGTTTTTTCTTCAGTTTTTTTTCTCAGTTCTTTTTTTCACAGTTTTTTTCACAGTTTTTTTCTAAGTTTTTCTTCAGTTTTTTCAGTCGTTTTTTCTCAATTTTTCTTCTCAGTTTTTTTACTCCGTTTTTCTTCAGTATTTTTTTCAGTTTTTTTCTCAGTTTTTCTGCTCAGTTTTTCTGCTCAGTTTTTTCTTCAGTTTTTTTTCTCAGTTCTTTTTTTCACAGTTTTTTTCTAAGTTTTTCTTCAGTTTTTTCAGTCGTTTTTTCTCAATTTTTCTTCTCAGTTTTTTTACTCCGTTTTTCTTCAGTATTTTTTTAATAGTTTTATTCTCAGTTTTTCTGCTCAATTTTTCTGCTCAGTTTTTTCTCAGTTTTTTCACTCAATTCTTTTTTTTCACACTTTTGTGCACAGTATTTTTCTAAGTTTTTCTTCAGTTTTTTTCTCAGTTTTTCTGCTCAGTTTTTCTGCTCAGTTTTTTCTCAGTTTTTTTCCTCAGTTCTTTTTTCCCACAGTTTTGTGCACAGTTTTTTTCTAAGTTTTTCTTCAGTTTTTTTTCTCAGTTCTTTTTTTTCACAGTTTTTTTCAGTTTTTTTCTAAGTTTTTCTTCAGTTTTTTCAGTCTTTTTTTCTCAGTTTTTCTTCTCATTTTTTTTCATCCGTTTTTCTTCAGTTTTTTTTTAGTTTTTTTCTCAGTTTTTCTGCTCAGTTTTTCTGCTCAGTTTTTTCTCAGTTTTTTTCCTCAGTTCTTTTTTTTCACAGTTTTGTGCACAGTTTTTTTCTAAATTTTTCTTCAGTTTTTTTTCTCAGTTCTTTTTTTTCACAGTTTTTTTCTAAGTTTTTCTTCAGTTTTTTCAGTCGTTTTTTCTCAATTTTTCGTCTCAGTTTTTTTACTCCGTTTTTCTTCAGTATTTTTTTCAGTTTTTTTCTCAGTTTTTCTGCTCAGTTTTTCTGCTCAGTTTTTTCTCAGTTTTTTTCCTCAGTTCTTTTTTTCCACAGTTTTGTGCACAGTTTTTTTTCTAAATTTTTCTTCAGTTTTTTTTCTCCGTTCTTTTTTTTCTTCAGTTTTTTCAGTCGTTTTTCTCAATTTTTCTTCTCAGTTTTTTTACTCCGTTTTTCTTCAGGATTTTTTTAATAGTTTTTTTCTCAGTTTTTCTGCTCAGTTTTTCTGCTCAGTTTTTTCTTCAGTTTTTTTTCTCAGTTCTTTTTTTCACAGTTTTTTTCACAGTTTTTTTCTAAGTTTTTCTTCAGTTTTTTCAGTCGTTTTTTCTCAATTTTTCTTCTCAGTTTTTTTACTCCGTTTTTCTTCAGTATTTTTTAAATAGTTTTTTTCTCAGTTTTTCTGCTCAGTTTTTCTGCTCAGTTTTTTTCCTCAGTTCTTTTTTTTTTACAGTTTTGTGCACAGTTTTTTGCTAAATTTTTCTTCAGTTTTTTTTCTCAGTTCTTTTTTTTCACAGTTTTTTTTCTAAGTTTTTCTTCAGTTTTTTCATCGTTTTTTCTCAATTTTTCTTCTCAGTTTTTTTACTCTGTTTTTCTTCAGTATTTTTTTCAGTTTTTTTCTCAGTTTTTCTGCTCAGTTTTTCTGCTCAGTTTTTTGTTCAGTTTTTTTTCTCACTTCTTTTTTTCACAGTTTTTTTCTAAGTTTTTCTTCAGTTTTTTCAGTCGTTTTTTCTCAATTTTTCTTCTCAGTTTTTTTCCTCCGTTTTTCTTCAGTTTTTTTAAATAGTTTTTTTCTCAGTTTTTCTGCTCAGTTTTTCTGCTCAGTTTTTTCTCAGTTTTTTTCCTCAGTTCTTTTTTTCCGCAGTTTTGTGCACAGTTTTTTTTCTAAATTTTTCTTCAGTTTTTTTTCTCCGTTCTTTTTTTTCTTCAGTTTTTTCAGTCGTTCTTCTCAATTTTTCTTCTCAGTTTTTTTACTCCGTTTTTCTTCAGGATTTTTTAAATAGTTTTTTTCTCAGTTTTTCTGCTCAGTTTTTCTGCTCAGTTTTTCTTCAGTTTTTTTTCTCAGTTCTTTTTTTCACAGTTTTTTTCACAGTTTTTTTCTAAGTTTTTCTTCAGTTTTTTCAGTCGTTTTTTTCTCAATTTTTCTTCTCAGTTTTTTTACTCTGTTTTTCTTCAGTATTTTTTAAATAGTTTTTTTCTCAGTTTTTCTGCTCAGTTTTTCTGCTCAGTTTTTTCTCAGTTTTTTTTCTCAATTCTTTTTTTTCACAGTTTGGTGCACAGTTTTTTTCTAAGTTTTCTTCAGTTTTTTTTCTCAGTTCTTTTTTTTCACAGTTTTTTTCTAAGTTTTTCTTCAGTTTTTTCAGTCGTTTTTTCTCAATTTTTCTTCTCAGTTTTTTTACTCCGTTTTTCTTCAGTATTTTTTAAATAGTTTTTTTCTCAGTTTTTCTGCTCAGTTTTTCTGCTCAGTTTTTTCTTTAGTTTTTTTTCTCTGTTCTTTTTTTCACAGTTTTTTTCACAGTTTTTTTCTAAGTTTTTCTTCAGTTTTTTCAGTCGTTTTTTCTCAATTTTTCTTCTCAGTTTTTTCCTCCGTTTTTCTTCAGTTTTTTTAAATAGTTTTTTTTCTCAGTTTTTCTGATCAGTTTTTCTGCTCAGTTTTTTCTCAGTTTTTTTTTCTCAATTCTTTTTTTTCACAGTTTGGTGCACAGTTTTTTTCTAAGTTTTTCTTCAGTTTTTTTTCTCAGTTCTTTTTTTTCACAGTTTTTTTCACAGTATTTTTCTAAGTTTTTCTTCAGTTTTTTCAGTCTTTTTTTCTCAGTTTTTCTTCTCAGTTTTTTTCATCCGTTTTTCTTCAGTTTTTTTCTCAGTTTTTCTGCTCAGTTTTTCTGCTCAGTTTTTTCTCAGTTTTTTTCCTCAGTTCTTTTTTCCCACAGTTTTGTGCACAGTTTTTTTCTAAGTTTTTCTTCAGTTTTTTTTCTCAGTTCTTTTTTTTCACAGTTTTTTTCAGTTTTTTTCTAAGTTTTTCTTCAGTTTTTTCAGTCTTTTTTTCTCAGTTTTTCTTCTCATTTTTTTTCATCCGTTTTTCTTCAGTTTTTTTTTAGTTTTTTTCTCAGTTTTTCTGCTCAGTTTTTCTGCTCAGTTTTTTCTCAGTTTTTTTCCTCAGTTCTTTTTTTTCACAGTTTTGTGCACAGTTTTTTTCTAAATTTTTCTTCAGTTTTTTTTCTCAGTTCTTTTTTTTCACAGTTTTTTTCTAAGTTTTTCTTAAGTTTTTTCAGTCGTTTTTTCTCAATTTTTCTTCTCAGTTTTTTTACTCCGTTTTTCTTCAGTATTTTTTTCAGTTTTTTTCTCAGTTTTTCTGCTCAGTTTTTCTGCTCAGTTTTTTCTCAGTTTTTCTTCTCAGTTTTTTTCATCCGTTTTTCTTCAGTTTTTTTCTCAGTTTTTCTGCTCAGTTTTTCTGCTCAGTTTTTTCTCAGTTTTTTTCCTCAGTTCTTTTTTCCCACAGTTTTGTGCACAGTTTTTTTCTAAGTTTTTCTTCAGTTTTTTTTCTCAGTTCTTTTTTTTCACAGTTTTTTTCAGTTTTTTTCTAAGTTTTTCTTCAGTTTTTTCAGTCTTTTTTTCTCAGTTTTTCTTCTCATTTTTTTTCATCCGTTTTTCTTCAGTTTTTTTTTAGTTTTTTTCTCAGTTTTTCTGCTCAGTTTTTCTGCTCAGTTTTTTCTCAGTTTTTTTCCTCAGTTCTTTTTTTTCACAGTTTTGTGCACAGTTTTTTTCTAAATTTTTCTTCAGTTTTTTTTCTCAGTTCTTTTTTTTCAGTTTTTTTCTAAGTTTTTCTTCAGTTTTTTCAGTCGTTTTTTCTCAATTTTTCTTCTCAGTTTTTTTACTCCGTTTTTCTTCAGTATTTTTTTCAGTTTTTTTCTCAGTTTTTCTGCTCAGTTTTTCTGCTCAGTTTTTTCTCAGTTTTTTTCCTCAGTTCTTTTTTTCCACAGTTTTGTGCACAGTTTTTTTTCTAAATTTTTCTTCAGTTTTTTTTCTCCGTTCTTTTTTTTCTTCAGTTTTTTCAGTCGTTTTTCTCAATTTTTCTTCTCAGTTTTTTTACAACGTTTTTCTTCAGGATTTTTTTAATAGTTTTTTTCTCAGTTTTTCTGCTCAGTTTTTCTGCTCAGTTTTTTCTCAGTTTTTTTCCTCAGTTCTTTTTTTTCACAGTTTTGTGCACAGTTTTTTTCTAAATTTTTCTTCAGTTTTTTTTCTCAGTTCTTTTTTTTCACAGTTTTTTTCTAAGTTTTTCTTCAGTTTTTTCAGTCGTTTTTTCTAAATTTTTCTTCTCAGTTTTTTTACTCCGTTTTTCTTCAGGATTTTTTTAATAGTTTTTTTCTCAGTTTTTCTGCTCAGTTTTTCTGCTCAGTTTTTTCTTCAGTTTTTTTTCTCAGTTCTTTTTTTCACAGTTTTTTTCTAAGTTTTTCTTCAGTTTTTTCAGTCTTTTTTTCTCAGTTTTTCTTCTCATTTTTTTTCATCCGTTTTTCTTCAGTTTTTTTTTAGTTTTTTTCTCAGTTTTTCTGCTCAATTTTTCTGCTCAGTTTTTTCTCAGTTTTTTCACTCAATTCTTTTTTTTCACACTTTTGTGCACAGTATTTTTCTAAGTTTTTCTTCAGTTTTTTTTCTCAGTTCTTTTTTTTCACAGTTTTTTTCACAGTTTTTTTCACAGTTTTTTTCTAAGTTTTTCTTCAGTTTTTTCAGTCGTTTTTTCTCAATTTTTCTTCTCAGTTTTTTTACTCCGTTTTTCTTCAGTATTTTTTTCAGTTTTTTTCTCAGTTTTTCTGCTCAGTTTTTCTGCTCAGTTTTTTCTTCAGTTTTTTTTCTCAGTTCTTTTTTTCACAGTTTTTTTCTAAGTTTTTCTTCAGTTTTTTCAGTCGTTTTTTCTCAATTTTTCTTCTCAGTTTTTTTACTCCGTTTTTCTTCAGTATTTTTTTAATAGTTTTATTCTCAGTTTTTCTGCTCAATTTTTCTGCTCAGTTTTTTCTCAGTTTTTTCACTCAATTCTTTTTTTTCACACTTTTGTGCACAGTATTTTTCTAAGTTTTTCTTCAGTTTTTTTCTCAGTTTTTCTGCTCAGTTTTTCTGCTCAGTTTTTTCTCAGTTTTTTTCCTCAGTTCTTTTTTCCCACAGTTTTGTGCACAGTTTTTTTCTAAGTTTTTCTTCAGTTTTTTTTCTCAGTTCTTTTTTTTCACAGTTTTTTTCAGTTTTTTTCTAAGTTTTTCTTCAGTTTTTTCAGTCTTTTTTTCTCAGTTTTTCTTCTCATTTTTTTTCATCCGTTTTTCTTCAGTTTTTTTTTAGTTTTTTTCTCAGTTTTTCTGCTCAGTTTTTCTGCTCAGTTTTTTCTCAGTTTTTTTCCTCAGTTCTTTTTTTTCACAGTTTTGTGCACAGTTTTTTTCTAAATTTTTCTTCAGTTTTTTTTCTCAGTTCTTTTTTTTCACAGTTTTTTTCTAAGTTTTTCTTCAGTTTTTTCAGTCGTTTTTTCTCAATTTTTCGTCTCAGTTTTTTTACTCCGTTTTTCTTCAGTATTTTTTTCAGTTTTTTTCTCAGTTTTTCTGCTCAGTTTTTCTGCTCAGTTTTTTTCCTCAGTTCTTTTTTTCCACAGTTTTGTGCACAGTTTTTTTTCTAAATTTTTCTTCAGTTTTTTTTCTCCGTTCTTTTTTTTCTTCAGTTTTTTCAGTCGTTTTTCTCAATTTTTCTTCTCAGTTTTTTTACTCCGTTTTTCTTCAGGATTTTTTTAATAGTTTTTTTCTCAGTTTTTCTGCTCAGTTTTTCTGCTCAGTTTTTTCTTCAGTTTTTTTTCTCAGTTCTTTTTTTCACAGTTTTTTTCACAGTTTTTTTCTAAGTTTTTCTTCAGTTTTTTCAGTCGTTTTTTCTCAATTTTTCTTCTCAGTTTTTTTACTCCGTTTTTCTTCAGTATTTTTTAAATAGTTTTTTTCTCAGTTTTTCTGCTCAGTTTTTCTGCTCAGTTTTTTTCCTCAGTTCTTTTTTTTTTACAGTTTTGTGCACAGTTTTTAGCTAAATTTTTCTTCAGTTTTTTTTCTCAGTTCTTTTTTTTCACAGTTTTTTTTCTAAGTTTTTCTTCAGTTTTTTCAGTCGTTTTTTCTCAATTTTTCTTCTCAGTTTTTTTACTCTGTTTTTCTTCAGTATTTTTTTCAGTTTTTTTCTCAGTTTTTCTGCTCAGTTTTTCTGCTCAGTTTTTTGTTCAGTTTTTTTTCTCACTTCTTTTTTTCACAGTTTTTTTCTAAGTTTTTCTTCAGTTTTTTCAGTCGTTTTTTCTCAATTTTTCTTCTCAGTTTTTTTCCTCCGTTTTTCTTCAGTTTTTTTAAATAGTTTTTTTCTCAGTTTTTCTGCTCAGTTTTTCTGCTCAGTTTTTTCTCAGTTTTTTTCCTCAGTTCTTTTTTTCCGCAGTTTTGTGCACAGTTTTTTTTCTAAATTTTTCTTCAGTTTTTTTTCTCCGTTCTTTTTTTTCTTCAGTTTTTTCAGTCGTTTTTCTCAATTTTTCTTCTCAGTTTTTTTACTCCGTTTTTCTTCAGGATTTTTTAAATAGTTTTTTTCTCAGTTTTTCTGCTCAGTTTTTCTGCTCAGTTTTTCTTCAGTTTTTTTTCTCAGTTCTTTTTTTCACAGTTTTTTTCACAGTTTTTTTCTAAGTTTTTCTTCAGTTTTTTCAGTCGTTTTTTTCTCAATTTTTCTTCTCAGTTTTTTTACTCCGTTTTTCTTCAGTATTTTTTAAATAGTTTTTTTTCTCAGTTTTTCTGCTCAGTTTTTCTGCTCAGTTTTTTCTCAGTTTTTTTTCTCAATTCTTTTTTTTCACAGTTTGGTGCACAGTTTTTTTCTAAGTTTTCTTCAGTTTTTTTTCTCAGTTCTTTTTTTTCACAGTTTTTTTCTAAGTTTTTCTTCAGTTTTTTCAGTCGTTTTTTCTCAATTTTTCTTCTCAGTTTTTTTACTCCGTTTTTCTTCAGTATTTTTTAAATAGTTTTTTTCTCAGTTTTTCTGCTCAGTTTTTCTGCTCAGTTTTTTCTTTAGTTTTTTTTCTCTGTTCTTTTTTTCACAGTTTTTTTCACAGTTTTTTTCTAAGTTTTTCTTCAGTTTTTTCAGTCGTTTTTTCTCAATTTTTCTTCTCAGTTTTTTTACTCCGTTTTTCTTCAGTATTTTTTAAATAGTTTTTTTCTCAGTTTTTCTGCTCACTTTTTCTGCTCAGTTTTTTTCCTCAGTTCTTTTTTTTTTACAGTTTTGTGCACAGTTTTTTGCTAAATTTTTCTTCAGTTTTTTTTCTCAGTTCTTTTTTTTCACAGTTTTTTTTCTAAGTTTTTCTTCAGTTTTTTCAGTCGTTTTTTCTCAATTTTTCTTCTCAGTTTTTTTACTCTGTTTTTCTTCAGTATTTTTTTCAGTTTTTTTCTCAGTTTTTCTGCTCAGTTTTTTGTTCAGTTTTTTTTCTCACTTCTTTTTTTCACAGTTTTTTTCTAAGTTTTTCTTCAGTTTTTTCAGTCGTTTTTTCTCAATTTTTCTTCTCAGTTTTTTTCCTCCGTTTTTCTTCAGTTTTTTTAAATAGTTTTTTTCTCAGTTTTTCTGCTCAGTTTTTCTGCTCAGTTTTTTCTCAGTTTTTTTCCTCAGTTCTTTTTTTCCGCAGTTTTGTGCACAGTTTTTTTTCTAAATTTTTCTTCAGTTTTTTTTCTCCGTTCTTTTTTTTCTTCAGTTTTTTCAGTCGTTTTTCTCAATTTTTCTTCTCAGTTTTTTTACTCCGTTTTTCTTCAGGATTTTTTAAATAGTTTTTTTCTCAGTTTTTCTGCTCAGTTTTTCTGCTCAGTTTTTCTTCAGTTTTTTTTCTCAGTTCTTTTTTTCACAGTTTTTTTCACAGTTTTTTTCTAAGTTTTTCTTCAGTTTTTTCAGTCGTTTTTTCTCAATTTTTCTTCTCAGTTTTTTTACTCCGTTTTTCTTCAGTATTTTTTAAATAGTTTTTTTCTCAGTTTTTCTGCTCAGTTTTTCTGCTCAGTTTTTTCTTTAGTTTTTTTTCTCTGTTCTTTTTTTCACAGTTTTTTTCACAGTTTTTTTCTAAGTTTTTCTTCAGTTTTTTCAGTCGTTTTTTCTCAATTTTTCTTCTCAGTTTTTTCCTCCGTTTTTCTTCAGTTTTTTTAAATAGTTTTTTTTCTCAGTTTTTCTGATCAGTTTTTCTGCTCAGTTTTTTCTCAGTTTTTTTTTCTCAATTCTTTTTTTTCACAGTTTGGTGCACAGTTTTTTTCTAAGTTTTTCTTCAGTTTTTTCAGTCGTTTTTTCTAAATTTTTCTTCTCAGTTTTTTTACTCCGTTTTTCTTCAGTTTTTTTAAATAGTTTTTTTTCTCAGTTTTTCTGCTCAGTTTTTCTGCTCAGTTTTTTCTTCAGTTTTTTTTCTCTGTTCTTTTTTTCACAGTTTTTTTCACAGTTTTTTTCTAAGTTTTTCTTCAGTTTTTTTTCTCAGTTCTTTTTTTTCACAGTTTTTTTCAGTTTTTTTCTAAGTTTTTCTTCAGTTTTTTCAGTCTTTTTTCTCAGTTTTTCTTCTCAGTTTTTTTCATCCGTTTTTCTTCAGTTTTTTTTAATAGTTTTTTTCTCAGTTTTTCTGCTCAGTTTTTCTGCTCAGTTTTTTTCCTCAGTTCTTTTTTTTTTACAGTTTTGTGCACAGTTTTTTTCTAAATTTTTCTTCAGTTTTTTTTCTCAGTTCTTTTTTTTCACAGTTTTTTTCTAAGTTTTTCTTCAGTTTTTTCAGTCGTTTTTTCTCAATTTTTCTTCTCAGTTTTTTCCTCCGTTTTTCTTCAGTTTTTTTAAATAGTTTTTTTTCTCAGTTTTTCTGATCAGTGTTTCTGCTCAGTTTTTTCTCAGTTTTTTTTCTCAATTCTTTTTTTTCACAGTTTGGTGCACAGTTTTTTTCTAAGTTTTCTTCAGTTTTTTTTCTCAGTTCTTTTTTTTCACAGTTTTTTTCACAGTTTTTTTCTAAGTTTTTCTTCAGTTTTTTCAGTCTTTTTTTCTCAGTTTTTCTTCTCAGTTTTTTTCATCCGTTTTTCTTCAGTTTTTTTCTCAGTTTTTCTGCTCAGTTTTTCTGCTCAGTTTTTTCTCAGTTTTTTTCCTCAGTTCTTTTTTTCCACAGTTTTGTGCACAGTTTTTTTTCTAAATTTTTCTTCAGTTTTTTTTCTCCGTTCTTTTTTTTCTTCAGTTTTTTCAGTCGTTTTTCTCAATTTTTCTTCTCAGTTTTTTTACTCCGTTTTTCTTCAGGATTTTTTTAATAGTTTTTTTCTCAGTTTTTCTGCTCAGTTTTTCTGCTCAGTTTTTTCTTCAGTTTTTTTTCTCAGTTCTTTTTTTCACAGTTTTTTTCACAGTTTTTTTCTAAGTTTTTCTTCAGTTTTTTCAGTCGTTTTTTCTAAATTTTTCTTCTCAGTTTTTTTACTCCGTTTTTCTTCAGTTTTTTTAAATAGTTTTTTTTCTCAGTTTTTCTGCTCAGTTTTTCTGCTCAGTTTTTTCTTCAGTTTTTTTTCTCTGTTCTTTTTTTCACAGTTTTTTTCACAGTTTTTTTCTAAGTTTTTCTTCAGTTTTTTTTCTCAGTTCTTTTTTTTCACAGTTTTTTTCAGTTTTTTTCTAAGTTTTTCTTCAGTTTTTTCAGTCTTTTTTCTCAGTTTTTCTTCTCAGTTTTTTTCATCCGTTTTTCTTCAGTTTTTTTTAATAGTTTTTTTCTCAGTTTTTCTGCTCAGTTTTTCTGCTCAGTTTTTTTCCTCAGTTCTTTTTTTTTTACAGTTTTGTGCACAGTTTTTTTCTAAATTTTTCTTCAGTTTTTTTTCTCAGTTCTTTTTTTTCACAGTTTTTTTCTAAGTTTTTCTTCAGTTTTTTCAGTCGTTTTTTCTCAATTTTTCTTATCAGTTTTTTTTACTCTGTTTTTCTTCAGTATTTTTTTCAGTTTTTTTCTCAGTTTTTCTGCTCAGTTTTTCTGCTCAGTTTTTTGTTCAGTTTTTTTTCTCACTTCTTTTTTTCACAGTTTTTTTCTAAGTTTTTCTTCAGTTTTTTCAGTCGTTTTTTCTCAATTTTTCTTCTCAGTTTTTTTCCTCCGTTTTTCTTCAGTTTTTTTAAATAGTTTTTTTCTCAGTTTTTCTGCTCAGTTTTTCTGCTCAGTTTTTTCTCAGTTTTTTTCCTCAGTTCTTTTTTTCCGCAGTTTTGTGCACAGTTTTTTTTCTAAATTTTTCTTCAGTTTTTTTTCTCCGTTCTTTTTTTTCTTCAGTTTTTTCAGTCGTTTTTCTCAATTTTTCTTCTCAGTTTTTTTACTCCGTTTTTCTTCAGGATTTTTTAAATAGTTTTTTTCTCAGTTTTTCTGCTCAGTTTTTCTGCTCAGTTTTTTCTCAGTTTTTTTTCTCAATTCTTTTTTTTCACAGTTTGGTGCACAGTTTTTCTTCAGTTTTTTCAGTCGTTTTTTCTCAATTTTTCGTCTCAGTTTTTTTACTCCGTTTTTCTTCAGTATTTTTTAAATAGTTTTTTTCTCAGTTTTTCTGCTCAGTTTTTCTGCTCAGTTTTTTCTTTAGTTTTTTTTCTCTGTTCTTTTTTTCACAGTTTTTTTCACAGTTTTTTTCTAAGTTTTTCTTCAGTTTTTTCAGTCGTTTTTTCTCAATTTTTCTTCTCAGTTTTTTCCTCCGTTTTTCTTCAGTTTTTTTAAATAGTTTTTTTTCTCAGTTTTTCTGATCAGTTTTTCTGCTCAGTTTTTTCTCAGTTTTTTTTTCTCAATTCTTTTTTTTCACAGTTTGGTGCACAGTTTTTTTCTAAGTTTTTCTTCAGTTTTTTTTCTCAGTTCTTTTTTTTCACAGTTTTTTCACAGTATTTTTCTAAGTTTTTCTTCAGTTTTTTCAGTCTTTTTTTCTCAGTTTTTCTTCTCAGTTTTTTTCATCCGTTTTTCTTCAGTTTTTTTCTCAGTTTTTCTGCTCAGTTTTTCTGCTCAGTTTTTTCTCAGTTTTTTTCCTCAGTTCTTTTTTCCCACAGTTTTGTGCACAGTTTTTTTCTAAGTTTTTCTTCAGTTTTTTTTCTCAGTTCTTTTTTTTCACAGTTTTTTTCAGTTTTTTTCTAAGTTTTTCTTCAGTTTTTTCAGTCTTTTTTTCTCAGTTTTTCTTCTCATTTTTTTTCATCCGTTTTTCTTCAGTTTTTTTTTAGTTTTTTTCTCAGTTTTTCTGCTCAGTTTTTTCTCAGTTTTTTTCCTCAGTTCTTTTTTTTCACAGTTTTGTGCACAGTTTTTTTCTAAATTTTTCTTCAGTTTTTTTTCTCAGTTCTTTTTTTTCACAGTTTTTTTCTAAGTTTTTCTTAAGTTTTTTCAGTCGTTTTTTCTCAATTTTTCTTCTCAGTTTTTTTACTCCGTTTTTCTTCAGTATTTTTTTCAGTTTTTTTCTCAGTTTTTCTGCTCAGTTTTTCTGCTCAGTTTTTTCTCAGTTTTTTTCCTCAGTTCTTTTTTTCCACAGTTTTGTGCACAGTTTTTTTTCTAAATTTTTCTTCAGTTTTTTTTCTCCGTTCTTTTTTTTCTTCAGTTTTTTCAGTCGTTTTTCTCAATTTTTCTTCTCAGTTTTTTTACTCCGTTTTTCTTCAGGATTTTTTTAATAGTTTTTTTCTCAGTTTTTCTGCTCAGTTTTTCTGCTCAGTTTTTTCTTCAGTTTTTTTTCTCAGTTCTTTTTTTCAGTTTTTTTCACAGTTTTTTTCTAAGTTTTTCTTCAGTTTTTTCAGTCGTTTTTTCTAAATTTTTCTTCTCAGTTTTTTTACTCCGTTTTTCTTCAGTTTTTTTAAATAGTTTTTTTTCTCAGTTTTTCTGCTCAGTTTTTCTGCTCAGTTTTTTCTTCAGTTTTTTTTCTCTGTTCTTTTTTTCACAGTTTTTTTCACAGTTTTTTTCTAAGTTTTTCTTCAGTTTTTTTTCTCAGTTCTTTTTTTTCACAGTTTTTTTCAGTTTTTTTCTAAGTTTTTCTTCAGTTTTTTCAGTCTTTTTCCTCAGTTTTTCTTCTCAGTTTTTTTCATCCGTTTTTCTTCAGTTTTTTTTAATAGTTTTTTTCTCAGTTTTTCTGCTCAGTTTTTCTGCTCAGTTTTTTTCCTCAGTTCTTTTTTTTTTACAGTTTTGTGCACAGTTTTTTTCTAAATTTTTCTTCAGTTTTTTTTCTCAGTTCTTTTTTTTCACAGTTTTTTTCTAAGTTTTTCTTCAGTTTTTTCAGTCGTTTTTTCTCAATTTTTCTTCTCAGTTTTTTTTACTCTGTTTTTCTTCAGTATTTTTTTCAGTTTTTTTCTCAGTTTTTCTGCTCAGTTTTTCTGCTCAGTTTTTTGTTCAGTTTTTTTTCTCACTTCTTTTTTTCACAGTTTTTTTCTAAGTTTTTCTTCAGTTTTTTCAGTCGTTTTTTCTCAATTTTTCTTCTCAGTTTTTTTCCTCCGTTTTTCTTCAGTTTTTTTAAATAGTTTTTTTCTCAGTTTTTCTGCTCAGTTTTTCTGCTCAGTTTTTTCTCAGTTTTTTTCCTCAGTTCTTTTTTTCCGCAGTTTTGTGCACAGTTTTTTTTCTAAATTTTTCTTCAGTTTTTTTTCTCCGTTCTTTTTTTTCTCAGTTCTTTTTTTCACAGTTTTTTTCACAGTTTTTTTCTAAGTTTTTCTTCAGTTTTTTCAGTCGTTTTTTCTCAATTTTTCTTCTCAGTTTTTTTACTCCGTTTTTCTTCAGTATTTTTTAAATAGTTTTCTTCTCAGTTTTTCTGCTCAGTTTTTCTGCTCAGTTTTTTCTTTAGTTTTTTTTCTCTTCTTTTTTTCACAGTTTTTTTCACAGTTTTTTTCTAAGTTTTTCTTCAGTTTTTTCAGTCGTTTTTTCTCAATTTTTCTTCTCAGTTTTTTTCCTCCGTTTTTCTTCAGTTTTTTTTAATAGTTTTTTTCTCAGTTTTTCTGCTCAGTTTTTCTGCTCAGTTTTTTCTCAGTTTTTTTCCTCAGTTCTTTTTTTCCACAGTTTTGTGCACAGTTTTTTTTCTAAATTTTTCTTCAGTTTTTTTTCTCCGTTCTTTTTTTTCTTCAGTTTTTTCAGTCGTTTTTCTCAATTTTTCTTCTCAGTTTTTTTACTCCGTTTTTCTTCAGGATTTTTTAAATAGTTTTTTTCTCAGTTTTTCTGCTCAGTTTTTCTGCTCAGTTTTTCTTCAGTTTTTTTTCTCAGTTCTTTTTTTCACAGTTTTTTTCTAAGTTTTTCTTCAGTTTTTTCAGTCGTTTTTTCTCAATTTTTCTTCTCAGTTTTTTTACTCCGTTTTTCTTCAGTATTTTTTAAATAGTTTTTTTCTCAGTTTTTCTGCTCAGTTTTTCTGCTCAGTTTTTTCTTTAGTTTTTTTTCTCTGTTCTTTTTTTCACAGTTTTTTTCACAGTTTTTTTCTAAGTTTTTCTTCAGTTTTTTCAGTCGTTTTTTCTCAATTTTTCTTCTCAGTTTTTTCCTCCGTTTTTCTTCAGTTTTTTTAAATAGTTTTTTTTCTCAGTTTTTCTGATCAGTTTTTCTGCTCAGTTTTTTCTCAGTTTTTTTTCTCAATTCTTTTTTTTCACAGTTTGGTGCACAGTTTTTTTCTAAGTTTTTCTTCAGTTTTTTTTCTCAGTTCTTTTTTTTCACAGTTTTTTTCACAGTATTTTTCTAAGTTTTTCTTCAGTTTTTTCAGTCTTGTTTCTCAGTTTTTCTTCTCAGTTTTTTTCATCCGTTTTTCTTCAGTTTTTTTCTCAGTTTTTCTGCTCAGTTTTTCTGCTCAGTTTTTTCTCAGTTTTTTTCCTCAGTTCTTTTTTCCCACAGTTTTGTGCACAGTTTTTTTCTAAGTTTTTCTTCAGTTTTTTTTCTCAGTTCTTTTTTTTCACAGTTTTTTTCAGTTTTTTTCTAAGTTTTTCTTCAGTTTTTTCAGTCTTTTTTTCTCAGTTTTTCTTCTCATTTTTTTTCATCCGTTTTTCTTCAGTTTTTTTTTAGTTTTTTTCTCAGTTTTTCTGCTCAGTTTTTCTGCTCAGTTTTTTCTCAGTTTTTTTCCTCAGTTCTTTTTTTCACAGTTTTTTTCACAGTTTTTTTCTAAGTTTTTCTTCAGTTTTTTCAGTCGTTTTTTTCTCAATTTTTCTTCTCAGTTTTTTTACTCTGTTTTTCTTCAGTATTTTTTAAATAGTTTTTTTCTCAGTTTTTCTGCTCAGTTTTTCTGCTCAGTTTTTTCTCAGTTTTTTTTCTCAATTCTTTTTTTTCACAGTTTGGTGCACAGTTTTTTTCTAAGTTTTCTTCAGTTTTTTTTCTCAGTTCTTTTTTTTCACAGTTTTTTTCTAAGTTTTTCTTCAGTTTTTTCAGTCGTTTTTTCTCAATTTTTCTTCTCAGTTTTTTTACTCCGTTTTTCTTCAGTATTTTTTAAATAGTTTTTTTCTCAGTTTTTCTGCTCAGTTTTTCTGCTCAGTTTTTTCTTTAGTTTTTTTTCTCTGTTCTTTTTTTCACAGTTTTTTTCACAGTTTTTTTCTAAGTTTTTCTTCAGTTTTTTCAGTCGTTTTTTCTCAATTTTTCTTCTCAGTTTTTTCCTCCGTTTTTCTTCAGTTTTTTTAAATAGTTTTTTTTCTCAGTTTTTCTGATCAGTTTTTCTGCTCAGTTTTTTCTCAGTTTTTTTTTCTCAATTCTTTTTTTTCACAGTTTGGTGCACAGTTTTTTTCTAAGTTTTTCTTCAGTTTTTTTTCTCAGTTCTTTTTTTTCACAGTTTTTTTCACAGTATTTTTCTAAGTTTTTCTTCAGTTTTTTCAGTCTTTTTTTCTCAGTTTTTCTTCTCAGTTTTTTTCATCCGTTTTTCTTCAGTTTTTTTCTCAGTTTTTCTGCTCAGTTTTTCTGCTCAGTTTTTTCTCAGTTTTTTTCCTCAGTTCTTTTTTCCCACAGTTTTGTGCACAGTTTTTTTCTAAGTTTTTCTTCAGTTTTTTTTCTCAGTTCTTTTTTTTCACAGTTTTTTTCAGTTTTTTTCTAAGTTTTTCTTCAGTTTTTTCAGTCTTTTTTTCTCAGTTTTTCTTCTCATTTTTTTTCATCCGTTTTTCTTCAGTTTTTTTTTAGTTTTTTTCTCAGTTTTTCTGCTCAGTTTTTCTGCTCAGTTTTTTCTCAGTTTTTTTCCTCAGTTCTTTTTTTTCACAGTTTTGTGCACAGTTTTTTTCTAAATTTTTCTTCAGTTTTTTTTCTCAGTTCTTTTTTTTCACAGTTTTTTTCTAAGTTTTTCTTAAGTTTTTTCAGTCGTTTTTTCTCAATTTTTCTTCTCAGTTTTTTTACTCCGTTTTTCTTCAGTATTTTTTTCAGTTTTTTTCTCAGTTTTTCTGCTCAGTTTTTCTGCTCAGTTTTTTCTCAGTTTTTCTTCTCAGTTTTTTTCATCCGTTTTTCTTCAGTTTTTTTCTCAGTTTTTCTGCTCAGTTTTTCTGCTCAGTTTTTTCTCAGTTTTTTTCCTCAGTTCTTTTTTCCCACAGTTTTGTGCACAGTTTTTTTCTAAGTTTTTCTTCAGTTTTTTTTCTCAGTTCTTTTTTTTCACAGTTTTTTTCAGTTTTTTTCTAAGTTTTTCTTCAGTTTTTTCAGTCTTTTTTTCTCAGTTTTTCTTCTCATTTTTTTTCATCCGTTTTTCTTCAGTTTTTTTTTAGTTTTTTTCTCAGTTTTTCTGCTCAGTTTTTCTGCTCAGTTTTTTCTCAGTTTTTTTCCTCAGTTCTTTTTTTTCACAGTTTTGTGCACAGTTTTTTTCTAAATTTTTCTTCAGTTTTTTTTCTCAGTTCTTTTTTTTCACAGTTTTTTTCTAAGTTTTTCTTCAGTTTTTTCAGTCGTTTTTTCTCAATTTTTCTTCTCAGTTTTTTTACTCCGTTTTTCTTCAGTATTTTTTTCAGTTTTTTTCTCAGTTTTTCTGCTCAGTTTTTCTGCTCAGTTTTTTCTCAGTTTTTTTCCTCAGTTCTTTTTTTCCACAGTTTTGTGCACAGTTTTTTTTCTAAATTTTTCTTCAGTTTTTTTTCTCCGTTCTTTTTTTTCTTCAGTTTTTTCAGTCGTTTTTCTCAATTTTTCTTCTCAGTTTTTTTACAACGTTTTTCTTCAGGATTTTTTTAATAGTTTTTTTCTCAGTTTTTCTGCTCAGTTTTTCTGCTCAGTTTTTTCTCAGTTTTTTTCCTCAGTTCTTTTTTTTCACAGTTTTGTGCACAGTTTTTTTCTAAATTTTTCTTCAGTTTTTTTTCTCAGTTCTTTTTTTTCACAGTTTTTTTCTAAGTTTTTCTTCAGTTTTTTCAGTCGTTTTTTCTAAATTTTTCTTCTCAGTTTTTTTACTCCGTTTTTCTTCAGGATTTTTTTAATAGTTTTTTTCTCAGTTTTTCTGCTCAGTTTTTCTGCTCAGTTTTTTCTTCAGTTTTTTTTCTCAGTTCTTTTTTTCACAGTTTTTTTCTAAGTTTTTCTTCAGTTTTTTCAGTCTTTTTTTCTCAGTTTTTCTTCTCATTTTTTTTCATCCGTTTTTCTTCAGTTTTTTTTTAGTTTTTTTCTCAGTTTTTCTGCTCAATTTTTCTGCTCAGTTTTTTCTCAGTTTTTTCACTCAATTCTTTTTTTTCACACTTTTGTGCACAGTATTTTTCTAAGTTTTTCTTCAGTTTTTTTTCTCAGTTCTTTTTTTTCACAGTTTTTTTCACAGTTTTTTTCACAGTTTTTTTCTAAGTTTTTCTTCAGTTTTTTCAGTCGTTTTTTCTCAATTTTTCTTCTCAGTTTTTTTACTCCGTTTTTCTTCAGTATTTTTTTCAGTTTTTTTCTCAGTTTTTCTGCTCAGTTTTTCTGCTCAGTTTTTTCTTCAGTTTTTTTTCTCAGTTCTTTTTTTCACAGTTTTTTTCTAAGTTTTTCTTCAGTTTTTTCAGTCGTTTTTTCTCAATTTTTCTTCTCAGTTTTTTTACTCCGTTTTTCTTCAGTATTTTTTTAATAGT
Organism: Pristiophorus japonicus; assembly: GCF_044704955.1. Taxonomy (NCBI): domain Eukaryota; kingdom Metazoa; phylum Chordata; class Chondrichthyes; family Pristiophoridae; genus Pristiophorus; species Pristiophorus japonicus. The sequence continues at coordinate 2,244,836 of NW_027250734.1, read as the reverse complement.
TTTATTCTCAGTTTTTCTGCTCAATTTTTCTGCTCAGTTTTTTCTCAGTTTTTTCACTCAATTCTTTTTTTTCACACTTTTGTGCACAGTATTTTTCTAAGTTTTTCTTCAGTTTTTTTCTCAGTTTTTCTGCTCAGTTTTTCTGCTCAGTTTTTTCTCAGTTTTTTTCCTCAGTTCTTTTTTCCCACAGTTTTGTGCACAGTTTTTTTCTAAGTTTTTCTTCAGTTTTTTTTCTCAGTTCTTTTTTTTCACAGTTTTTTTCAGTTTTTTTCTAAGTTTTTCTTCAGTTTTTTCAGTCTTTTTTTCTCAGTTTTTCTTCTCATTTTTTTTCATCCGTTTTTCTTCAGTTTTTTTTTAGTTTTTTTCTCAGTTTTTCTGCTCAGTTTTTCTGCTCAGTTTTTTCTCAGTTTTTTTCCTCAGTTCTTTTTTTTCACAGTTTTGTGCACAGTTTTTTTCTAAATTTTTCTTCAGTTTTTTTTCTCAGTTCTTTTTTTTCACAGTTTTTTTCTAAGTTTTTCTTCAGTTTTTTCAGTCGTTTTTTCTCAATTTTTCGTCTCAGTTTTTTTACTCCGTTTTTCTTCAGTATTTTTTTCAGTTTTTTTCTCAGTTTTTCTGCTCAGTTTTTCTGCTCAGTTTTTTTCCTCAGTTCTTTTTTTCCACAGTTTTGTGCACAGTTTTTTTTCTAAATTTTTCTTCAGTTTTTTTTCTCCGTTCTTTTTTTTCTTCAGTTTTTTCAGTCGTTTTTCTCAATTTTTCTTCTCAGTTTTTTTACTCCGTTTTTCTTCAGGATTTTTTTAATAGTTTTTTTCTCAGTTTTTCTGCTCAGTTTTTCTGCTCAGTTTTTTCTTCAGTTTTTTTTCTCAGTTCTTTTTTTCACAGTTTTTTTCACAGTTTTTTTCTAAGTTTTTCTTCAGTTTTTTCAGTCGTTTTTTCTCAATTTTTCTTCTCAGTTTTTTTACTCCGTTTTTCTTCAGTATTTTTTAAATAGTTTTTTTCTCAGTTTTTCTGCTCAGTTTTTCTGCTCAGTTTTTTTCCTCAGTTCTTTTTTTTTTACAGTTTTGTGCACAGTTTTTAGCTAAATTTTTCTTCAGTTTTTTTTCTCAGTTCTTTTTTTTCACAGTTTTTTTTCTAAGTTTTTCTTCAGTTTTTTCAGTCGTTTTTTCTCAATTTTTCTTCTCAGTTTTTTTACTCTGTTTTTCTTCAGTATTTTTTTCAGTTTTTTTCTCAGTTTTTCTGCTCAGTTTTTCTGCTCAGTTTTTTGTTCAGTTTTTTTTCTCACTTCTTTTTTTCACAGTTTTTTTCTAAGTTTTTCTTCAGTTTTTTCAGTCGTTTTTTCTCAATTTTTCTTCTCAGTTTTTTTCCTCCGTTTTTCTTCAGTTTTTTTAAATAGTTTTTTTCTCAGTTTTTCTGCTCAGTTTTTCTGCTCAGTTTTTTCTCAGTTTTTTTCCTCAGTTCTTTTTTTCCGCAGTTTTGTGCACAGTTTTTTTTCTAAATTTTTCTTCAGTTTTTTTTCTCCGTTCTTTTTTTTCTTCAGTTTTTTCAGTCGTTTTTCTCAATTTTTCTTCTCAGTTTTTTTACTCCGTTTTTCTTCAGGATTTTTTAAATAGTTTTTTTCTCAGTTTTTCTGCTCAGTTTTTCTGCTCAGTTTTTCTTCAGTTTTTTTTCTCAGTTCTTTTTTTCACAGTTTTTTTCACAGTTTTTTTCTAAGTTTTTCTTCAGTTTTTTCAGTCGTTTTTTTCTCAATTTTTCTTCTCAGTTTTTTTACTCCGTTTTTCTTCAGTATTTTTTAAATAGTTTTTTTTCTCAGTTTTTCTGCTCAGTTTTTCTGCTCAGTTTTTTCTCAGTTTTTTTTCTCAATTCTTTTTTTTCACAGTTTGGTGCACAGTTTTTTTCTAAGTTTTCTTCAGTTTTTTTTCTCAGTTCTTTTTTTTCACAGTTTTTTTCTAAGTTTTTCTTCAGTTTTTTCAGTCGTTTTTTCTCAATTTTTCTTCTCAGTTTTTTTACTCCGTTTTTCTTCAGTATTTTTTAAATAGTTTTTTTCTCAGTTTTTCTGCTCAGTTTTTCTGCTCAGTTTTTTCTTTAGTTTTTTTTCTCTGTTCTTTTTTTCACAGTTTTTTTCACAGTTTTTTTCTAAGTTTTTCTTCAGTTTTTTCAGTCGTTTTTTCTCAATTTTTCTTCTCAGTTTTTTTACTCCGTTTTTCTTCAGTATTTTTTAAATAGTTTTTTTCTCAGTTTTTCTGCTCACTTTTTCTGCTCAGTTTTTTTCCTCAGTTCTTTTTTTTTTACAGTTTTGTGCACAGTTTTTTGCTAAATTTTTCTTCAGTTTTTTTTCTCAGTTCTTTTTTTTCACAGTTTTTTTTCTAAGTTTTTCTTCAGTTTTTTCAGTCGTTTTTTCTCAATTTTTCTTCTCAGTTTTTTTACTCTGTTTTTCTTCAGTATTTTTTTCAGTTTTTTTCTCAGTTTTTCTGCTCAGTTTTTTGTTCAGTTTTTTTTCTCACTTCTTTTTTTCACAGTTTTTTTCTAAGTTTTTCTTCAGTTTTTTCAGTCGTTTTTTCTCAATTTTTCTTCTCAGTTTTTTTCCTCCGTTTTTCTTCAGTTTTTTTAAATAGTTTTTTTCTCAGTTTTTCTGCTCAGTTTTTCTGCTCAGTTTTTTCTCAGTTTTTTTCCTCAGTTCTTTTTTTCCGCAGTTTTGTGCACAGTTTTTTTTCTAAATTTTTCTTCAGTTTTTTTTCTCCGTTCTTTTTTTTCTTCAGTTTTTTCAGTCGTTTTTCTCAATTTTTCTTCTCAGTTTTTTTACTCCGTTTTTCTTCAGGATTTTTTAAATAGTTTTTTTCTCAGTTTTTCTGCTCAGTTTTTCTGCTCAGTTTTTCTTCAGTTTTTTTTCTCAGTTCTTTTTTTCACAGTTTTTTTCACAGTTTTTTTCTAAGTTTTTCTTCAGTTTTTTCAGTCGTTTTTTTCTCAATTTTTCTTCTCAGTTTTTTTACTCCGTTTTTCTTCAGTATTTTTTAAATAGTTTTTTTCTCAGTTTTTCTGCTCAGTTTTTCTGCTCAGTTTTTTCTCAGTTTTTTTTCTCAATTCTTTTTTTTCACAGTTTGGTGCACAGTTTTTTTCTAAGTTTTCTTCAGTTTTTTTTCTCAGTTCTTTTTTTTCACAGTTTTTTTCTAAGTTTTTCTTCAGTTTTTTCAGTCGTTTTTTCTCAATTTTTCTTCTCAGTTTTTTTACTCCGTTTTTCTTCAGTATTTTTTAAATAGTTTTTTTCTCAGTTTTTCTGCTCAGTTTTTCTGCTCAGTTTTTTCTTTAGTTTTTTTTCTCTGTTCTTTTTTTCACAGTTTTTTTCACAGTTTTTTTCTAAGTTTTTCTTCAGTTTTTTCAGTCGTTTTTTCTCAATTTTTCTTCTCAGTTTTTTCCTCCGTTTTTCTTCAGTTTTTTTAAATAGTTTTTTTTCTCAGTTTTTCTGATCAGTTTTTCTGCTCAGTTTTTTCTCAGTTTTTTTTTCTCAATTCTTTTTTTTCACAGTTTGGTGCACAGTTTTTTTCTAAGTTTTTCTTCAGTTTTTTCAGTCGTTTTTTCTAAATTTTTCTTCTCAGTTTTTTTACTCCGTTTTTCTTCAGTTTTTTTAAATAGTTTTTTTTCTCAGTTTTTCTGCTCAGTTTTTCTGCTCAGTTTTTTCTTCAGTTTTTTTTCTCTGTTCTTTTTTTCACAGTTTTTTTCACAGTTTTTTTCTAAGTTTTTCTTCAGTTTTTTTTCTCAGTTCTTTTTTTTCACAGTTTTTTTCAGTTTTTTTCTAAGTTTTTCTTCAGTTTTTTCAGTCTTTTTTCTCAGTTTTTCTTCTCAGTTTTTTTCATCCGTTTTTCTTCAGTTTTTTTTAATAGTTTTTTTCTCAGTTTTTCTGCTCAGTTTTTCTGCTCAGTTTTTTTCCTCAGTTCTTTTTTTTTTACAGTTTTGTGCACAGTTTTTTTCTAAATTTTTCTTCAGTTTTTTTTCTCAGTTCTTTTTTTTCACAGTTTTTTTCTAAGTTTTTCTTCAGTTTTTTCAGTCGTTTTTTCTCAATTTTTCTTCTCAGTTTTTTCCTCCGTTTTTCTTCAGTTTTTTTAAATAGTTTTTTTTCTCAGTTTTTCTGATCAGTGTTTCTGCTCAGTTTTTTCTCAGTTTTTTTTCTCAATTCTTTTTTTTCACAGTTTGGTGCACAGTTTTTTTCTAAGTTTTCTTCAGTTTTTTTTCTCAGTTCTTTTTTTTCACAGTTTTTTTCACAGTTTTTTTCTAAGTTTTTCTTCAGTTTTTTCAGTCTTTTTTTCTCAGTTTTTCTTCTCAGTTTTTTTCATCCGTTTTTCTTCAGTTTTTTTCTCAGTTTTTCTGCTCAGTTTTTCTGCTCAGTTTTTTCTCAGTTTTTTTCCTCAGTTCTTTTTTTCCACAGTTTTGTGCACAGTTTTTTTTCTAAATTTTTCTTCAGTTTTTTTTCTCCGTTCTTTTTTTTCTTCAGTTTTTTCAGTCGTTTTTCTCAATTTTTCTTCTCAGTTTTTTTACTCCGTTTTTCTTCAGGATTTTTTTAATAGTTTTTTTCTCAGTTTTTCTGCTCAGTTTTTCTGCTCAGTTTTTTCTTCAGTTTTTTTTCTCAGTTCTTTTTTTCACAGTTTTTTTCACAGTTTTTTTCTAAGTTTTTCTTCAGTTTTTTCAGTCGTTTTTTCTAAATTTTTCTTCTCAGTTTTTTTACTCCGTTTTTCTTCAGTTTTTTTAAATAGTTTTTTTTCTCAGTTTTTCTGCTCAGTTTTTCTGCTCAGTTTTTTCTTCAGTTTTTTTTCTCTGTTCTTTTTTTCACAGTTTTTTTCACAGTTTTTTTCTAAGTTTTTCTTCAGTTTTTTTTCTCAGTTCTTTTTTTTCACAGTTTTTTTCAGTTTTTTTCTAAGTTTTTCTTCAGTTTTTTCAGTCTTTTTTCTCAGTTTTTCTTCTCAGTTTTTTTCATCCGTTTTTCTTCAGTTTTTTTTAATAGTTTTTTTCTCAGTTTTTCTGCTCAGTTTTTCTGCTCAGTTTTTTTCCTCAGTTCTTTTTTTTTTACAGTTTTGTGCACAGTTTTTTTCTAAATTTTTCTTCAGTTTTTTTTCTCAGTTCTTTTTTTTCACAGTTTTTTTCTAAGTTTTTCTTCAGTTTTTTCAGTCGTTTTTTCTCAATTTTTCTTATCAGTTTTTTTTACTCTGTTTTTCTTCAGTATTTTTTTCAGTTTTTTTCTCAGTTTTTCTGCTCAGTTTTTCTGCTCAGTTTTTTGTTCAGTTTTTTTTCTCACTTCTTTTTTTCACAGTTTTTTTCTAAGTTTTTCTTCAGTTTTTTCAGTCGTTTTTTCTCAATTTTTCTTCTCAGTTTTTTTCCTCCGTTTTTCTTCAGTTTTTTTAAATAGTTTTTTTCTCAGTTTTTCTGCTCAGTTTTTCTGCTCAGTTTTTTCTCAGTTTTTTTCCTCAGTTCTTTTTTTCCGCAGTTTTGTGCACAGTTTTTTTTCTAAATTTTTCTTCAGTTTTTTTTCTCCGTTCTTTTTTTTCTTCAGTTTTTTCAGTCGTTTTTCTCAATTTTTCTTCTCAGTTTTTTTACTCCGTTTTTCTTCAGGATTTTTTAAATAGTTTTTTTCTCAGTTTTTCTGCTCAGTTTTTCTGCTCAGTTTTTTCTCAGTTTTTTTTCTCAATTCTTTTTTTTCACAGTTTGGTGCACAGTTTTTCTTCAGTTTTTTCAGTCGTTTTTTCTCAATTTTTCGTCTCAGTTTTTTTACTCCGTTTTTCTTCAGTATTTTTTAAATAGTTTTTTTCTCAGTTTTTCTGCTCAGTTTTTCTGCTCAGTTTTTTCTTTAGTTTTTTTTCTCTGTTCTTTTTTTCACAGTTTTTTTCACAGTTTTTTTCTAAGTTTTTCTTCAGTTTTTTCAGTCGTTTTTTCTCAATTTTTCTTCTCAGTTTTTTCCTCCGTTTTTCTTCAGTTTTTTTAAATAGTTTTTTTTCTCAGTTTTTCTGATCAGTTTTTCTGCTCAGTTTTTTCTCAGTTTTTTTTTCTCAATTCTTTTTTTTCACAGTTTGGTGCACAGTTTTTTTCTAAGTTTTTCTTCAGTTTTTTTTCTCAGTTCTTTTTTTTCACAGTTTTTTTCACAGTATTTTTCTAAGTTTTTCTTCAGTTTTTTCAGTCTTTTTTTCTCAGTTTTTCTTCTCAGTTTTTTTCATCCGTTTTTCTTCAGTTTTTTTCTCAGTTTTTCTGCTCAGTTTTTCTGCTCAGTTTTTTCTCAGTTTTTTTCCTCAGTTCTTTTTTCCCACAGTTTTGTGCACAGTTTTTTTCTAAGTTTTTCTTCAGTTTTTTTTCTCAGTTCTTTTTTTTCACAGTTTTTTTCAGTTTTTTTCTAAGTTTTTCTTCAGTTTTTTCAGTCTTTTTTTCTCAGTTTTTCTTCTCATTTTTTTTCATCCGTTTTTCTTCAGTTTTTTTTTAGTTTTTTTCTCAGTTTTTCTGCTCAGTTTTTTCTCAGTTTTTTTCCTCAGTTCTTTTTTTTCACAGTTTTGTGCACAGTTTTTTTCTAAATTTTTCTTCAGTTTTTTTTCTCAGTTCTTTTTTTTCACAGTTTTTTTCTAAGTTTTTCTTAAGTTTTTTCAGTCGTTTTTTCTCAATTTTTCTTCTCAGTTTTTTTACTCCGTTTTTCTTCAGTATTTTTTTCAGTTTTTTTCTCAGTTTTTCTGCTCAGTTTTTCTGCTCAGTTTTTTCTCAGTTTTTTTCCTCAGTTCTTTTTTTCCACAGTTTTGTGCACAGTTTTTTTTCTAAATTTTTCTTCAGTTTTTTTTCTCCGTTCTTTTTTTTCTTCAGTTTTTTCAGTCGTTTTTCTCAATTTTTCTTCTCAGTTTTTTTACTCCGTTTTTCTTCAGGATTTTTTTAATAGTTTTTTTCTCAGTTTTTCTGCTCAGTTTTTCTGCTCAGTTTTTTCTTCAGTTTTTTTTCTCAGTTCTTTTTTTCAGTTTTTTTCACAGTTTTTTTCTAAGTTTTTCTTCAGTTTTTTCAGTCGTTTTTTCTAAATTTTTCTTCTCAGTTTTTTTACTCCGTTTTTCTTCAGTTTTTTTAAATAGTTTTTTTTCTCAGTTTTTCTGCTCAGTTTTTCTGCTCAGTTTTTTCTTCAGTTTTTTTTCTCTGTTCTTTTTTTCACAGTTTTTTTCACAGTTTTTTTCTAAGTTTTTCTTCAGTTTTTTTTCTCAGTTCTTTTTTTTCACAGTTTTTTTCAGTTTTTTTCTAAGTTTTTCTTCAGTTTTTTCAGTCTTTTTCCTCAGTTTTTCTTCTCAGTTTTTTTCATCCGTTTTTCTTCAGTTTTTTTTAATAGTTTTTTTCTCAGTTTTTCTGCTCAGTTTTTCTGCTCAGTTTTTTTCCTCAGTTCTTTTTTTTTTACAGTTTTGTGCACAGTTTTTTTCTAAATTTTTCTTCAGTTTTTTTTCTCAGTTCTTTTTTTTCACAGTTTTTTTCTAAGTTTTTCTTCAGTTTTTTCAGTCGTTTTTTCTCAATTTTTCTTCTCAGTTTTTTTTACTCTGTTTTTCTTCAGTATTTTTTTCAGTTTTTTTCTCAGTTTTTCTGCTCAGTTTTTCTGCTCAGTTTTTTGTTCAGTTTTTTTTCTCACTTCTTTTTTTCACAGTTTTTTTCTAAGTTTTTCTTCAGTTTTTTCAGTCGTTTTTTCTCAATTTTTCTTCTCAGTTTTTTTCCTCCGTTTTTCTTCAGTTTTTTTAAATAGTTTTTTTCTCAGTTTTTCTGCTCAGTTTTTCTGCTCAGTTTTTTCTCAGTTTTTTTCCTCAGTTCTTTTTTTCCGCAGTTTTGTGCACAGTTTTTTTTCTAAATTTTTCTTCAGTTTTTTTTCTCCGTTCTTTTTTTTCTCAGTTCTTTTTTTCACAGTTTTTTTCACAGTTTTTTTCTAAGTTTTTCTTCAGTTTTTTCAGTCGTTTTTTCTCAATTTTTCTTCTCAGTTTTTTTACTCCGTTTTTCTTCAGTATTTTTTAAATAGTTTTCTTCTCAGTTTTTCTGCTCAGTTTTTCTGCTCAGTTTTTTCTTTAGTTTTTTTTCTCTTCTTTTTTTCACAGTTTTTTTCACAGTTTTTTTCTAAGTTTTTCTTCAGTTTTTTCAGTCGTTTTTTCTCAATTTTTCTTCTCAGTTTTTTTCCTCCGTTTTTCTTCAGTTTTTTTTAATAGTTTTTTTCTCAGTTTTTCTGCTCAGTTTTTCTGCTCAGTTTTTTCTCAGTTTTTTTCCTCAGTTCTTTTTTTCCACAGTTTTGTGCACAGTTTTTTTTCTAAATTTTTCTTCAGTTTTTTTTCTCCGTTCTTTTTTTTCTTCAGTTTTTTCAGTCGTTTTTCTCAATTTTTCTTCTCAGTTTTTTTACTCCGTTTTTCTTCAGGATTTTTTAAATAGTTTTTTTCTCAGTTTTTCTGCTCAGTTTTTCTGCTCAGTTTTTCTTCAGTTTTTTTTCTCAGTTCTTTTTTTCACAGTTTTTTTCACAGTTTTTTTCTAAGTTTTTCTTCAGTTTTTTCAGTCGTTTTTTCTCAATTTTTCTTCTCAGTTTTTTTACTCCGTTTTTCTTCAGTATTTTTTAAATAGTTTTTTTCTCAGTTTTTCTGCTCAGTTTTTCTGCTCAGTTTTTTCTTTAGTTTTTTTTCTCTGTTCTTTTTTTCACAGTTTTTTTCACAGTTTTTTTCTAAGTTTTTCTTCAGTTTTTTCAGTCGTTTTTTCTCAATTTTTCTTCTCAGTTTTTTTCCTCCGTTTTTCTTCAGTTTTTTTTAATAGTTTTTTTCTCAGTTTTTCTGCTCAGTTTTTCTGCTCAGTTTTTTCTTTAGTTTTTTTTCTCTGTTCTTTTTTTCACAGTTTTTTTCACAGTTTTTTTCTAAGTTTTTCTTCAGTTTTTTCAGTCGTTTTTTCTCAATTTTTCTTCTCAGTTTTTTTCCTCCGTTTTTCTTCAGTTTTTTTTAATAGTTTTTTTCTCAGTTTTTCTGCTCAGTTTTTCTGCTCAGTTTTTTCTCAGTTTTTTTCCTCAGTTCTTTTTTTCCACAGTTTTGTGCACAGTTTTTTTTCTAAATTTTTCTTCAGTTTTTTTTCTCCGTTCTTTTTTTTCTTCAGTTTTTTCAGTCGTTTTTCTCAATTTTTCTTCTCAGTTTTTTTACACCGTTTTTCTTCAGGATTTTTTTAATAGTTTTTTTCTCAGTTTTTCTGCTCAGTTTTTCTGCTCAGTTTTTTCTTCAGTTTTTTTTCTCAGTTCTTTTTTTCACAGTTTTTTTCACAGTTTTTTTCTAAGTTTTTCTTCAGTTTTTTCAGTCGTTTTTTCTCAATTTTTCTTCTCAGTTTTTTTACTCCGTTTTTCTTCAGTATTTTTTAAATAGTTTTTTTCTCAGTTTTTCTGCTCAGTTTTTCTGCTCAGTTTTTTCTTTAGTTTTTTTTCTCTGTTCTTTTTTTCACAGTTTTTTTCACAGTTTTTTTCTAAGTTTTTCTTCAGTTTTTTCAGTCGTTTTTTCTCAATTTTTCTTCTCAGTTTTTTCCTCCGTTTTTCTTCAGTTTTTTTAAATAGTTTTTTTTCTCAGTTTTTCTGATCAGTTTTTCTGCTCAGTTTTTTCTCAGTTTTTTTTCTCAATTCTTTTTTTTCACAGTTTGGTGCACAGTTTTTTTCTAAGTTTTTCTTCAGTTTTTTTTCTCAGTTCTTTTTTTTCACAGTTTTTTTCACAGTATTTTTCTAAGTTTTTCTTCAGTTTTTTCAGTCTTGTTTCTCAGTTTTTCTTCTCAGTTTTTTTCATCCGTTTTTCTTCAGTTTTTTTCTCAGTTTTTCTGCTCAGTTTTTCTGCTCAGTTTTTTCTCAGTTTTTTTCCTCAGTTCTTTTTTCCCACAGTTTTGTGCACAGTTTTTTTCTAAGTTTTTCTTCAGTTTTTTTTCTCAGTTCTTTTTTTTCACAGTTTTTTTCAGTTTTTTTCTAAGTTTTTCTTCAGTTTTTTCAGTCTTTTTTTCTCAGTTTTTCTTCTCATTTTTTTTCATCCGTTTTTCTTCAGTTTTTTTTTAGTTTTTTTCTCAGTTTTTCTGCTCAGTTTTTCTGCTCAGTTTTTTCTCAGTTTTTTTCCTCAGTTCTTTTTTTTCACAGTTTTGTGCACAGTTTTTTTCTAAATTTTTCTTCAGTTTTTTTTCTCAGTTCTTTTTTTTCACAGTTTTTTTCTAAGTTTTTCTTCAGTTTTTTCAGTCGTTTTTTCTCAATTTTTCTTCTCAGTTTTTTTCTCCGTTTTTCTGCTCAGTTTTTCTGCTCAGTTTTTTCTCAGTTTTTTTCTTCAGTTCTTTTTTTCCACAGTTTTGTGCACAGTTTTTTTTCTAAATTTTTCTTCAGTTTTTTTTCTCCGTTCTTTTTTTTCTTCAGTTTTTTCAGTCGTTTTTTCTCAATTTTTCTTCTCAGTTTTTTTCCTCCGTTTTTCTTCAGATTTTTTTAATAGTTTTTTTCTCAGTTTTTCTGCTCAGTTTTTCTGCTCAGTTTTTTTCCTCAGTTCTTTTTTTTTACAGTTTTGTGCACAGTTTTTTTCTAAATTTTTCTTCAGTTTTTTTTCTCAGTTCTTTTTTTTCACAGTTTTTTTCTAAGTTTTTCTTCAGTTTTTTCAGTCGTTTTTTCTCAATTTTTCTTCTCAGTTTTTTTACTCTGTTTTTCTTCAGTATTTTTTTCAGTTTTTTTCTCAGTTTTTCTGCTCAGTTTTTCTGCTCAGTTTTTTGTTCAGTTTTTTTTCTCACTTCTTTTTTTCACAGTTTTTTTCTAAGTTTTTCTTCATTTTTTTCAGTCGTTTTTTCTCAATTTTTCTTCTCAGTTTTTTTCCTCCGTTTTTCTTCAGTTTTTTTAAATAGTTTTTTTCTCAGTTTTTCTGCTCAGTTTTTCTGCTCAGTTTTTTCTCAGTTTTTTTCCTCAGTTCTTTTTTTCCGCAGTTTTGTGCACAGTTTTTTTTCTAAATTTTTCTTCAGTTTTTTTTCTCCGTTCTTTTTTTTCTTCAGTTTTTTCAGTCGTTTTTCTCAATTTTTCTTCTCAGTTTTTTTACTCCGTTTTTCTTCAGGATTTTTTAAATAGTTTTTTTCTCAGTTTTTCTGCTCAGTTTTTCTGCTCAGTTTTTCTTCAGTTTTTTTTCTCAGTTCTTTTTTTCACAGTTTTTTTCACAGTTTTTTTCTAAGTTTTTCTTCAGTTTTTTCAGTCGTTTTTTCTCAATTTTTCTTCTCAGTTTTTTTACTCCGTTTTTCTTCAGTATTTTTTAAATAGTTTTTTTCTCAGTTTTTCTGCTCAGTTTTTCTGCTCAGTTTTTTCTTTAGTTTTTTTTCTCTGTTCTTTTTTTCACAGTTTTTTTCACAGTTTTTTTCTAAGTTTTTCTTCAGTTTTTTCAGTCGTTTTTTCTCAATTTTTCTTCTCAGTTTTTTTCCTCCGTTTTTCTTCAGTTTTTTTTAATAGTTTTTTTCTCAGTTTTTCTGCTCAGTTTTTCTGCTCAGTTTTTTCTCAGTTTTTTTCCTCAGTTCTTTTTTTCCACAGTTTTGTGCACAGTTTTTTTTCTAAATTTTTCTTCAGTTTTTTTTCTCCGTTCTTTTTTTTCTTCAGTTTTTTCAGTCGTTTTTCTCAATTTTTCTTCTCAGTTTTTTTACACCGTTTTTCTTCAGGATTTTTTTAATAGTTTTTTTCTCAGTTTTTCTGCTCAGTTTTTCTGCTCAGTTTTTTCTTCAGTTTTTTTTCTCAGTTCTTTTTTTCACAGTTTTTTTCACAGTTTTTTTCTAAGTTTTTCTTCAGTTTTTTCAGTCGTTTTTTCTCAATTTTTCTTCTCAGTTTTTTTACTCCGTTTTTCTTCAGTATTTTTTAAATAGTTTTTTTCTCAGTTTTTCTGCTCAGTTTTTCTGCTCAGTTTTTTCTTTAGTTTTTTTTCTCTGTTCTTTTTTTCACAGTTTTTTTCACAGTTTTTTTCTAAGTTTTTCTTCAGTTTTTTCAGTCGTTTTTTCTCAATTTTTCTTCTCAGTTTTTTTCCTCCGTTTTTCTTCAGTTTTTTTTAATAGTTTTTTTCTCAGTTTTTCTGCTCAGTTTTTCTGCTCAGTTTTTTCTCAGTTTTTTTCCTCAGTTCTTTTTTTCCACAGTTTTGTGCACAGTTTTTTTTCTAAATTTTTCTTCAGTTTTTTTTCTCCGTTCTTTTTTTTCTTCAGTTTTTTCAGTCGTTTTTCTCAATTTTTCTTCTCAGTTTTTTTACACCGTTTTTCTTCAGGATTTTTTTAATAGTTTTTTTCTCAGTTTTTCTGCTCAGTTTTTCTGCTCAGTTTTTCTGCTCAGTTTTTTCTCAGTTTTTTTCCTCAGTTCTTTTTTCCCACAGTTTTGTGCACAGTTTTTTTCTAAGTTTTTCTTCAGTTTTTTTTCTCAGTTCTATTTTTTCACAGTTTTTTTCAGTTTTTTTCTAAGTTTTTCTTCAGTTTTTTCAGTCTTTTTTTCTCAGTTTTTCTTCTCATTTTTTTTCATCCGTTTTTCTTCAGGATTTTTTTAATAGTTTTTTTCTCAGTTTTTCTGCTCAGTTTTTCTGCTCAGTTTTTTCTTCAGTTTTTTTTCTCAGTTCTTTTTTTCACAGTTTTTTTCACAGTTTTTTTCTAAGTTTTTCTTCAGTTTTTTCAGTCGTTTTTTCTCAATTTTTCTTCTCAGTTTTTTTACTCCGTTTTTCTTCAGTATTTTTTAAATAGTTTTTTTCTCAGTTTTTCTGCTCAGTTTTTCTGCTCAGTTTTTTCTTTAGTTTTTTTTCTCTGTTCTTTTTTTCACAGTTTTTTTCACAGTTTTTTTCTAAGTTTTTCTTCAGTTTTTTCAGTCGTTTTTTCTCAATTTTTCTTCTCAGTTTTTTTCCTCCGTTTTTCTTCAGTTTTTTTTAATAGTTTTTTTCTCAGTTTTTCTGCTCAGTTTTTCTGCTCAGTTTTTTCTCAGTTTTTTTCCTCAGTTCTTTTTTTCCACAGTTTTGTGCACAGTTTTTTTTCTAAATTTTTCTTCAGTTTTTTTTCTCCGTTCTTTTTTTTCTTCAGTTTTTTCAGTCGTTTTTCTCAATTTTTCTTCTCAGTTTTTTTACACCGTTTTTCTTCAGGATTTTTTTAATAGTTTTTTTCTCAGTTTTTCTGCTCAGTTTTTCTGCTCAGTTTTTTCTTCAGTTTTTTTTCTCAGTTCTTTTTTTCACAGTTTTTTTCACAGTTTTTTTCTAAGTTTTTCTTCAGTTTTTTCAGTCGTTTTTTCTCAATTTTTCTTCTCAGTTTTTTTACTCCGTTTTTCTTCAGTATTTTTTAAATAGTTTTTTTCTCAGTTTTTCTGCTCAGTTTTTCTGCTCAGTTTTTTCTTTAGTTTTTTTTCTCTGTTCTTTTTTTCACAGTTTTTTTCACAGTTTTTTTCTAAGTTTTTCTTCAGTTTTTTCAGTCGTTTTTTCTCAATTTTTCTTCTCAGTTTTTTCCTCCGTTTTTCTTCAGTTTTTTTAAATAGTTTTTTTTCTCAGTTTTTCTGATCAGTTTTTCTGCTCAGTTTTTTCTCAGTTTTTTTTCTCAATTCTTTTTTTTCACAGTTTGGTGCACAGTTTTTTTCTAAGTTTTTCTTCAGTTTTTTTTCTCAGTTCTTTTTTTTCACAGTTTTTTTCACAGTATTTTTCTAAGTTTTTCTTCAGTTTTTTCAGTCTTGTTTCTCAGTTTTTCTTCTCAGTTTTTTTCATCCGTTTTTCTTCAGTTTTTTTCTCAGTTTTTCTGCTCAGTTTTTCTGCTCAGTTTTTTCTCAGTTTTTTTCCTCAGTTCTTTTTTCCCACAGTTTTGTGCACAGTTTTTTTCTAAGTTTTTCTTCAGTTTTTTTTCTCAGTTCTTTTTTTTCACAGTTTTTTTCAGTTTTTTTCTAAGTTTTTCTTCAGTTTTTTCAGTCTTTTTTTCTCAGTTTTTCTTCTCATTTTTTTTCATCCGTTTTTCTTCAGTTTTTTTTTAGTTTTTTTCTCAGTTTTTCTGCTCAGTTTTTCTGCTCAGTTTTTTCTCAGTTTTTTTCCTCAGTTCTTTTTTTTCACAGTTTTGTGCACAGTTTTTTTCTAAATTTTTCTTCAGTTTTTTTTCTCAGTTCTTTTTTTTCACAATTTTTTTCTAAGTTTTTCTTCAGTTTTTTCAGTCGTTTTTTCTCAATTTTTCTTCTCAGTTTTTTTACTCCGTTTTTCTTCAGTATTTTTTAAATAGTTTTTTTCTCAGTTTTTCTGCTCAGTTTTTCTGCTCAGTTTTTTTCCTCAGTTCTTTTTTTTTCCAGTTTTGTGCACAGTTTTTTGCTAAATTTTTCTTCAGTTTTTTTTCTCAGTTCTTTTTTTTCACAGTTTTTTTTCTAAGTTTTTCTTCAGTTTTTTCAGTCGTTTTTTCTCAATTTTTCTTCTCAGTTTTTTTACTCTGTTTTTCTTCAGTATTTTTTTCAGTTTTTTTCTCAGTTTTTCTGCTCAGTTTTTCTGCTCAGTTTTTTGTTCAGTTTTTTTTCTCACTTCTTTTTTTCACAGTTTTTTTCTAAGTTTTTCTTCAGTTTTTTCAGTCGTTTTTTCTCAATTTTTCTTCTCAGTTTTTTTACTCCGTTTTTCTTCAGTATTTTTTAAATAGTTTTTTTCTCAGTTTTTCTGCTCAGTTTTTCTGCTCAGTTTTTTCTTTAGTTTTTTTTCTCTGTTCTTTTTTTCACAGTTTTTTTCACAGTTTTTTTCTAAGTTTTTCTTCAGTTTTTTCAGTCGTTTTTTCTCAATTTTTCTTCTCAGTTTTTTTCCTCCGTTTTTCTTCAGTTTTTTTTAATAGTTTTTTTCTCAGTTTTTCTGCTCAGTTTTTCTGCTCAGTTTTTTCTCAGTTTTTTTCCTCAGTTCTTTTTTTCCACAGTTTTGTGCACAGTTTTTTTTCTAAATTTTTCTTCAGTTTTTTTTCTCCGTTCTTTTTTTTCTTCAGTTTTTTCAGTCGTTTTTCTCAATTTTTCTTCTCAGTTTTTTTACACCGTTTTTCTTCAGGATTTTTTTAATAGTTTTTTTCTCAGTTTTTCTGCTCAGTTTTTCTGCTCAGTTTTTTCTTCAGTTTTTTTTCTCAGTTCTTTTTTTCACAGTTTTTTTCACAGTTTTTTTCTAAGTTTTTCTTCAGTTTTTTCAGTCGTTTTTTCTCAATTTTTCTTCTCAGTTTTTTTACTCCGTTTTTCTTCAGTATTTTTTAAATAGTTTTTTTCTCAGTTTTTCTGCTCAGTTTTTCTGCTCAGTTTTTTCTTTAGTTTTTTTTCTCTGTTCTTTTTTTCACAGTTTTTTTCACAGTTTTTTTCTAAGTTTTTCTTCAGTTTTTTCAGTCGTTTTTTCTCAATTTTTCTTCTCAGTTTTTTCCTCCGTTTTTCTTCAGTTTTTTTAAATAGTTTTTTTTCTCAGTTTTTCTGATCAGTTTTTCTGCTCAGTTTTTTCTCAGTTTTTTTTCTCAATTCTTTTTTTTCACAGTTTGGTGCACAGTTTTTTTCTAAGTTTTTCTTCAGTTTTTTTTCTCAGTTCTTTTTTTTCACAGTTTTTTTCACAGTATTTTTCTAAGTTTTTCTTCAGTTTTTTCAGTCTTGTTTCTCAGTTTTTCTTCTCAGTTTTTTTCATCCGTTTTTCTTCAGTTTTTTTCTCAGTTTTTCTGCTCAGTTTTTCTGCTCAGTTTTTTCTCAGTTTTTTTCCTCAGTTCTTTTTTCCCACAGTTTTGTGCACAGTTTTTTTCTAAGTTTTTCTTCAGTTTTTTTTCTCAGTTCTTTTTTTTCACAGTTTTTTTCAGTTTTTTTCTAAGTTTTTCTTCAGTTTTTTCAGTCTTTTTTTCTCAGTTTTTCTTCTCATTTTTTTTCATCCGTTTTTCTTCAGTTTTTTTTTAGTTTTTTTCTCAGTTTTTCTGCTCAGTTTTTCTGCTCAGTTTTTTCTCAGTTTTTTTCCTCAGTTCTTTTTTTTCACAGTTTTGTGCACAGTTTTTTTCTAAATTTTTCTTCAGTTTTTTTTCTCAGTTCTTTTTTTTCACAGTTTTTTTCTAAGTTTTTCTTCAGTTTTTTCAGTCGTTTTTTCTCAATTTTTCTTCTCAGTTTTTTTACTCCGTTTTTCTTCAGTATTTTTTTCAGTTTTTTTCTCAGTTTTTCTGCTCAGTTTTTCTGCTCAGTTTTTTCTCAGTTTTTTTCTTCAGTTCTTTTTTTCCACAGTTTTGTGCACAGTTTTTTTTCTAAATTTTTCTTCAGTTTTTTTTCTCCGTTCTTTTTTTTCTTCAGTTTTTTCAGTCGTTTTTTCTCAATTTTTCTTCTCAGTTTTTTTCCTCCGTTTTTCTTCAGATTTTTTTAATAGTTTTTTTCTCAGTTTTTCTGCTCAGTTTTTCTGCTCAGTTTTTTTCCTCAGTTCTTTTTTTTTACAGTTTTGTGCACAGTTTTTTTCTAAATTTTTCTTCAGTTTTTTTTCTCAGTTCTTTTTTTTCACAGTTTTTTTCTAAGTTTTTCTTCAGTTTTTTCAGTCGTTTTTTCTCAATTTTTCTTCTCAGTTTTTTTACTCTGTTTTTCTTCAGTATTTTTTTCAGTTTTTTTCTCAGTTTTTCTGCTCAGTTTTTCTGCTCAGTTTTTTGTTCAGTTTTTTTTCTCACTTCTTTTTTTCACAGTTTTTTTCTAAGTTTTTCTTCATTTTTTTCAGTCGTTTTTTCTCAATTTTTCTTCTCAGTTTTTTTCCTCCGTTTTTCTTCAGTTTTTTTAAATAGTTTTTTTCTCAGTTTTTCTGCTCAGTTTTTCTGCTCAGTTTTTTCTCAGTTTTTTTCCTCAGTTCTTTTTTTCCGCAGTTTTGTGCACAGTTTTTTTTCTAAATTTTTCTTCAGTTTTTTTTCTCCGTTCTTTTTTTTCTTCAGTTTTTTCAGTCGTTTTTCTCAATTTTTCTTCTCAGTTTTTTTACTCCGTTTTTCTTCAGGATTTTTTAAATAGTTTTTTTCTCAGTTTTTCTGCTCAGTTTTTCTGCTCAGTTTTTCTTCAGTTTTTTTTCTCAGTTCTTTTTTTCACAGTTTTTTTCACAGTTTTTTTCTAAGTTTTTCTTCAGTTTTTTCAGTCGTTTTTTCTCAATTTTTCTTCTCAGTTTTTTTACTCCGTTTTTCTTCAGTATTTTTTAAATAGTTTTTTTCTCAGTTTTTCTGCTCAGTTTTTCTGCTCAGTTTTTTCTTTAGTTTTTTTTCTCTGTTCTTTTTTTCACAGTTTTTTTCACAGTTTTTTTCTAAGTTTTTCTTCAGTTTTTTCAGTCGTTTTTTCTCAATTTTTCTTCTCAGTTTTTTTCCTCCGTTTTTCTTCAGTTTTTTTTAATAGTTTTTTTCTCAGTTTTTCTGCTCAGTTTTTCTGCTCAGTTTTTTCTCAGTTTTTTTCCTCAGTTCTTTTTTTCCACAGTTTTGTGCACAGTTTTTTTTCTAAATTTTTCTTCAGTTTTTTTTCTCCGTTCTTTTTTTTCTTCAGTTTTTTCAGTCGTTTTTCTCAATTTTTCTTCTCAGTTTTTTTACACCGTTTTTCTTCAGGATTTTTTAAATAGTTTTTTTCTCAGTTTTTCTGCTCAGTTTTTCTGCTCAGTTTTTTCTTCAGTTTTTTTTCTCAGTTCTTTTTTTCACAGTTTTTTTCACAGTTTTTTTCTAAGTTTTTCTTCAGTTTTTTCAGTCGTTTTTTCTCAATTTTTCTTCTCAGTTTTTTTACTCCGTTTTTCTTCAGTATTTTTTAAATAGTTTTTTTCTCAGTTTTTCTGCTCAGTTTTTCTGCTCAGTTTTTTCTTTAGTTTTTTTTCTCTGTTATTTTTTTCACAGTTTTTTTCACAGTTTTTTTCTAAGTTTTTCTTCAGTTTTTTCAGTCGTTTTTTCTCAATTTTTCTTCTCAGTTTTTTTCCTCCGTTTTTCTTCAGTTTTTTTTAATAGTTTTTTTCTCAGTTTTTCTGCTCAGTTTTTCTGCTCAGTTTTTTCTCAGTTTTTTTCCTCAGTTCTTTTTTTCCACAGTTTTGTGCACAGTTTTTTTTCTAAATTTTTCTTCAGTTTTTTTTCTCCGTTCTTTTTTTTCTTCAGTTTTTTCAGTCGTTTTTCTCAATTTTTCTTCTCAGTTTTTTTACACCGTTTTTCTTCAGGATTTTTTTAATAGTTTTTTTCTCAGTTTTTCTGCTCAGTTTTTCTGCTCAGTTTTTTCTTCAGTTTTTTTTCTCAGTTCTTTTTTTCACAGTTTTTTTCACAGTTTTTTTCTAAGTTTTTCTTCAGTTTTTTCAGTCGTTTTTTCTCAATTTTTCTTCTCAGTTTTTTTCCTCCGTTTTTCTTCAGTTTTTTTAAATAGTTTTTTTTCTCAGTTTTTCTGCTCAGTTTTTCTGCTCAGTTTTTTCTTCAGTTTTTTTTCTCTGTTCTTTTTTTCACAGTTTTTTTCACAGTTTTTTTCTAAGTTTTTCTTCAGTTTTTTTCTCAGTTCTTTTTTTTCACAGTTTTTTTCAGTTTTTTTCTAAGTTTTTCTTCAGTTTTTTCAGTCGTTTTTTCTCAATTTTTCTTCTCAGTTTTTTTACTCTGTTTTTCTTCAGTATTTTTTTCAGTTTTTTTCTCAGTTTTTCTGCTCAGTTTTTCTGCTCAGTTTTTTGTTCAGTTTTTTTTCTCACTTCTTTTTTTCACAGTTTTTTTCTAAGTTTTTCTTCATTTTTTTCAGTCGTTTTTTCTCAATTTTTCTTCTCAGTTTTTTTCCTCCGTTTTTCTTCAGTTTTTTTAAATAGTTTTTTTCTCAGTTTTTCTGCTCAGTTTTTCTGCTCAGTTTTTTCTCAGTTTTTTTCCTCAGTTCTTTTTTTCCGCAGTTTTGTGCACAGTTTTTTTTCTAAATTTTTCTTCAGTTTTTTTTCTCCGTTCTTTTTTTTCTTCAGTTTTTTCAGTCGTTTTTCTCAATTTTTCTTCTCAGTTTTTTTACAACGTTTTTCTTCAGGATTTTTTTAATAGTTTTTTTCTCAGTTTTTCTGCTCAGTTTTTCTGCTCAGTTTTTTCTCAGTTTTTTTCCTCAGTTCTTTTTTTTCACAGTTTTGTGCACAGTTTTTTTCTAAATTTTTCTTCAGTTTTTTTTCTCAGTTCTTTTTTTTCACAGTTTTTTTCTAAGTTTTTCTTCAGTTTTTTCAGTCGTTTTTTCTAAATTTTTCTTCTCAGTTTTTTTACTCCGTTTTTCTTCAGGATTTTTTTAATAGTTTTTTTCTCAGTTTTTCTGCTCAGTTTTTCTGCTCAGTTTTTTCTTCAGTTTTTTTTCTCAGTTCTTTTTTTCACAGTTTTTTTCACAGTTTTTTTCTAAGTTTTTCTTCAGTTTTTTCAGTCGTTTTTTCTCAATTTTTCTTCTCAGTTTTTTTCCTCCGTTTTTCTTCAGTTTTTTTTAATAGTTTTTTTCTCAGTTTTTCTGCTCAGTTTTTCTGCTCAGTTTTTTTCCTCAGTTCTTTTTTTTTTACAGTTTTGTGCACAGTTTTTTTCTAAATTTTTCTTCAGTTTTTTTTCTCAGTTCTTTTTTTTCACAGTTTTTTTCTAAGTTTTTCTTCAGTTTTTTCAGTCGTTTTTTCTCAATTTTTCTTCTCAGTTTTTTTACTCTGTTTTTCTTCAGTATTTTTTTCAGTTTTTTTCTCAGTTTTTCTGCTCAGTTTTTCTGCTCAGTTTTTTGTTCAGTTTTTTTTCTCACTTCTTTTTTTCACAGTTTTTTTCTAAGTTTTTCTTCATTTTTTTCAGTCGTTTTTTCTCAATTTTTCTTCTCAATTTTTTTCCTCCGTTTTTCTTCAGTTTTTTTAAATAGTTTTTTTCTCAGTTTTTCTGCTCAGTTTTTCTGCTCTGTTTTTTCTCAGTTTTTTTCCTCAGTTCTTTTTTTCCGCAGTTTTGTGCACAGTTTTTTTTCTAAATTTTTCTTCAGTTTTTTTTCTCCGTTCTTTTTTTTCTTCAGTTTTTTCAGTCGTTTTTCTCAATTTTTCTTCTCAGTTTTTTTACTCCGTTTTTCTTCAGGATTTTTTAAATAGTTTTTTTCTCAGTTTTTCTGCTCAGTTTTTCTGCTCAGTTTTTCTTCAGTTTTTTTTCTCAGTTCTTTTTTTCACAGTTTTTTTCACAGTTTTTTTCTAAGTTTTTCTTCAGTTTTTTCAGTCGTTTTTTCTCAATTTTTCTTCTCAGTTTTTTTACTCCGTTTTTCAGTATTTTTTAAATAGTTTTTTTCTCAGTTTTTCTGCTCAGTTTTTCTGCTCAGTTTTTTCTTTAGTTTTTTTTCTCTGTTCTTTTTTTCACAGTTTTTTTCACAGTTTTTTTCTAAGTTTTTCTTCAGTTTTTTCAGTCGTTTTTTCTCAATTTTTCTTCTCAGTTTTTTTCCTCCGTTTTTCTTCAGTTATTTTTAATAGTTTTTTTCTCAGTTTTTCTGCTCAGTTTTTCTGCTCAGTTTTTTCTCAGTTTTTTTCCTCAGTTCTTTTTTTCCACAGTTTTGTGCACAGTTTTTTTTCTAAATTTTTCTTCAGTTTTTTTTCTCCGTTCTTTTTTTTCTTCAGTTTTTTCAGTCGTTTTTCTCAATTTTTCTTCTCAGTTTTTTTACACCGTTTTTCTTCAGGATTTTTTTAATAGTTTTTTTCTCAGTTTTTCTGCTCAGTTTTTCTGCTCAGTTTTTTCTTCAGTTTTTTTTCTCAGTTCTTTTTTTCACAGTTTTTTTCACAGTTTTTTTCTAAGTTTTTCTTCAGTTTTTTCAGTCGTTTTTTCTCAATTTTTCTTCTCAGTTTTTTTACTCCGTTTTTCTTCAGTATTTTTTAAATAGTTTTTTTCTCAGTTTTTCTGCTCAGTTTTTCTGCTCAGTTTTTTCTTTAGTTTTTTTTCTCTGTTCTTTTTTTCACAGTTTTTTTCACAGTATTTTTCTAAGTTTTTCTTCAGTTTTTTCAGTCTTTTTTTCTCAGTTTTTCTTCTCAGTTTTTTTCATCCGTTTTTCTTCAGTTTTTTTCTCAGTTTTTCTGCTCAGTTTTTCTGCTCAGTTTTTTCTCAGTTTTTTTCCTCAGTTCTTTTTTCCCACAGTTTTGTGCACAGTTTTTTTCTAAGTTTTTCTTCAGTTTTTTTTCTCAGTTCTATTTTTTCACAGTTTTTTTCAGTTTTTTTCTAAGTTTTTCTTCAGTTTTTTCAGTCTTTTTTTCTCAGTTTTTCTTCTCATTTTTTTTCATCCGTTTTTCTTCAGTTTTTTTTTAGTTTTTTTCTCAGTTTTTCTGCTCAGTTTTTCTGCTCAGTTTTTTCTCAGTTTTTTTCCTCAGTTCTTTTTTTTCACAGTTTTGTGCACAGTTTTTTTCTAAATTTTTCTTCAGTTTTTTATCTCAGTTCTTTTTTTTCACAGTTTTTTTCTAAGTTTTTCTTCAGTTTTTTCAGTCTTTTTTTCTCAGTTTTTCTTCTCATTTTTTTTCATCCGTTTTTCTTCAGTATTTTTTTCAGTTTTTTTCTCAGTTTTTCTGCTCAGTTTTTCTGCTCAGTTTTTTCTCAGTTTTTTTCCTCAGTTCTTTTTTTCCACAGTTTTGTGCACAGTTTTTTTCTAAATTTTTCTTCAGTTTTTTTTCTCAGTTCTTTTTTTTCACAGTTTTTTTCTAAGTTTTTCTTCAGTTTTTTCAGTCTTTTTTTCTCAGTTTTTCTTCTCAGTTTTTTTCATCCGTTTTTCTTCAGTTTTTTTCTCAGTTTTTCTGCTCAGTTTTTCTGCTCAGTTTTTTCTCAGTTTTTTTCCTCAGTTCTTTTTTCCCACAGTTTTGTGCACAGTTTTTTTCTAAGTTTTTCTTCAGTTTTTTTTCTCAGTTCTTTTTTTTCACAGTTTTTTTCAGTTTTTTTCTAAGTTTTTCTTCAGTTTTTTCAGTCTTTTTTTCTCAGTTTTTCTTCTCAGTTTTTTTCATCCGTTTTTCTTCAGTTTTTTTAATAGTTTTTTTCTCAGTTTTTCTGCTCAGTTTTTCTGCTCAGTTTTTTCTCAGTTTTTTTCCTCAGTTCTTTTTTTTCACAGTTTTGTGCACAGTTTTTTTCTAAATTTTTCTTCAGTTTTTTTTCTCAGTTCTTTTTTTTCACAGTTTTTTTCTAAGTTTTTCTTCAGTTTTTTCAGTCGTTTTTTCTCAATTTTTCTTCTCAGTTTTTTTACTCCGTTTTTCTTCAGTATTTTTTTCAGTTTTTTTCTCAGTTTTTCTGCTCAGTTTTTCTGCTCAGTTTTTTGTTCAGTTTTTTTTCTCACTTCTTTTTTTCACAGTTTTTTTCTAAGTTTTTCTTTAGTTTTTTCAGTCGTTTTTTCTCAATTTTTCTTCTCAGTTTTTTTCCTCCGTTTTTCTTCAGTTTTTTTAAATAGTTTTTTTCTCAGTTTTTCTGCTCAGTTTTTCTGCTCAGTTTTTTCTCAGTTTTTTTTCTCAGTTCTTTTTTTCACAGTTTTTTTCTAAGTTTTTCTTCAGTTTTTTCAGTCTTTTTTTCTCAGTTTTTCTTCTCAGTTTTTTTCATCCGTTTTTCTTCAGTTTTTTTCTCAGTTTTTCTGCTCAGTTTTTCTGCTCAGTTTTTTCTCAGTTTTTTTCCTCAGTTCTTTTTTCCCACAGTTTTGTGCACAGTTTTTTTCTAAATTTTTCTTCAGTTTTTTTTCTCAGTTCTTTTTTTTCACAGTTTTTTTCTAAGTTTTTCTTCAGTTTTTTCAGTCGTTTTTTCTCAATTTTTCTTCTCAGTTTTTTTACTCCGTTTTTCTTCAGTATTTTTTTCAGTTTTTTTCTCAGTTTTTCTGCTCAGTTTTTCTGCTCAGTTTTTTCTCAGTTTTTTTCCTCAGTTCTTTTTTTCCACAGTTTTGTGCACAGTTTTTTTTCTAAATTTTTCTTCAGTTTTTTTTCTCCGTTCTTCTTTTTCTTCAGTTTTTTCAGTCGTTTTTCTCAATTTTTCTTCTCAGTTTTTTTACTCCGTTTTTCTTCAGGATTTTTTAATAGTTTTTTTCTCAGTTTTTCTGCTCAGTTTTTCTGCTCAGTTTTTTCTTCAGTTTTTTTTCTCAGTTCTTTTTTTCACAGTTTTTTTCACAGTTTTTTCCTAAGTTTTTCTTCAGTTTTTTCAGTCGTTTTTTCTCAATTTTTCTTCTCAGTTTTTTTACTCCGTTTTTCTTCAGTATTTTTTAAATAGTTTTTTTTCTCAGTTTTTCTGCTCAGTTTTTCTGCTCAGTTTTTTCTTCAGTTTTTTTTCTCAGTTCTTTTTTTCACAGTTTTTTTCAGTTTTTTTTACTCCGTTTTTCTTCAGTATTTTTTAAATAGTTTTTTTCTCAGTTTTTCTGCTCAGTTTTTCTGCTCAGTTTTTTCTTTAGTTTTTTTTCTCTGTTCTTTTTTTCACAGTTTTTTTCACAGTTTTTTTCTAAGTTTTTCTTCAGTTTTTTCAGTCGTTTTTTCTCAATTTTTCTTCTCAGTTTTTTTCCTCCGTTTTTCTTCAGTTTTTTTTAATAGTTTTTTTCTCAGTTTTTCTGCTCAGTTTTTCTGCTCAGTTTTTTCTCAGTTTTTTTCCTCAGTTCTTTTTTTCCACAGTTTTGTGCACAGTTTTTTTTCTAAATTTTTCTTCAGTTTTTTTTCTCCGTTCTTTTTTTTCTTCAGTTTTTTCAGTCGTTTTTCTCAATTTTTCTTCTCAGTTTTTTTACACCGTTTTTCTTCAGGATTTTTTTAATAGTTTTTTTCTCAGTTTTTCTGCTCAGTTTTTCTGCTCAGTTTTTTCTTCAGTTTTTTTTCTCAGTTCTTTTTTTCACAGTTTTTTTCACAGTTTTTTTCTAAGTTTTTCTTCAGTTTTTTCAGTCGTTTTTTCTCAATTTTTCTTCTCAGTTTTTTTACTCCGTTTTTCTTCAGTATTTTTTAAATAGTTTTTTTCTCAGTTTTTCTGCTCAGTTTTTCTGCTCAGTTTTTTCTTTAGTTTTTTTTCTCTGTTCTTTTTTTCACAGTTTTTTTCACAGTTTTTTTCTAAGTTTTTCTTCAGTTTTTTCAGTCGTTTTTTCTCAATTTTTCTTCTCAGTTTTTTCCTCCGTTTTTCTTCAGTTTTTTTAAATAGTTTTTTTTCTCAGTTTTTCTGATCAGTTTTTCTGCTCAGTTTTTTCTCAGTTTTTTTTCTCAATTCTTTTTTTTCACAGTTTGGTGCACAGTTTTTTTCTAAGTTTTTCTTCAGTTTTTTTTCTCAGTTCTTTTTTTTCACAGTTTTTTTCACAGTATTTTTCTAAGTTTTTCTTCAGTTTTTTCAGTCTTGTTTCTCAGTTTTTCTTCTCAGTTTTTTTCATCCGTTTTTCTTCAGTTTTTTTCTCAGTTTTTCTGCTCAGTTTTTCTGCTCAGTTTTTTCTCAGTTTTTTTCCTCAGTTCTTTTTTCCCACAGTTTTGTGCACAGTTTTTTTCTAAGTTTTTCTTCAGTTTTTTTTCTCAGTTCTTTTTTTTCACAGTTTTTTTCAGTTTTTTTCTAAGTTTTTCTTCAGTTTTTTCAGTCTTTTTTTCTCAGTTTTTCTTCTCATTTTTTTTCATCCGTTTTTCTTCAGTTTTTTTTTAGTTTTTTTCTCAGTTTTTCTGCTCAGTTTTTCTGCTCAGTTTTTTCTCAGTTTTTTTCCTCAGTTCTTTTTTTTCACAGTTTTGTGCACAGTTTTTTTCTAAATTTTTCTTCAGTTTTTTTTCTCAGTTCTTTTTTTTCACAGTTTTTTTCTAAGTTTTTCTTCAGTTTTTTCAGTCGTTTTTTCTCAATTTTTCTTCTCAGTTTTTTTACTCCGTTTTTCTTCAGTATTTTTTTCAGTTTTTTTCTCAGTTTTTCTGCTCAGTTTTTCTGCTCAGTTTTTTCTCAGTTTTTTTCTTCAGTTCTTTTTTTCCACAGTTTTGTGCACAGTTTTTTTTCTAAATTTTTCTTCAGTTTTTTTTCTCCGTTCTTTTTTTTCTTCAGTTTTTTCAGTCGTTTTTTCTCAATTTTTCTTCTCAGTTTTTTTCCTCCGTTTTTCTTCAGATTTTTTTAATAGTTTTTTTCTCAGTTTTTCTGCTCAGTTTTTCTGCTCAGTTTTTTTCCTCAGTTCTTTTTTTTTACAGTTTTGTGCACAGTTTTTTTCTAAATTTTTCTTCAGTTTTTTTTCTCAGTTCTTTTTTTTCACAGTTTTTTTCTAAGTTTTTCTTCAGTTTTTTCAGTCGTTTTTTCTCAATTTTTCTTCTCAGTTTTTTTACTCTGTTTTTCTTCAGTATTTTTTTCAGTTTTTTTCTCAGTTTTTCTGCTCAGTTTTTCTGCTCAGTTTTTTGTTCAGTTTTTTTTCTCACTTCTTTTTTTCACAGTTTTTTTCTAAGTTTTTCTTCATTTTTTTCAGTCGTTTTTTCTCAATTTTTCTTCTCAGTTTTTTTCCTCCGTTTTTCTTCAGTTTTTTTAAATAGTTTTTTTCTCAGTTTTTCTGCTCAGTTTTTCTGCTCAGTTTTTTCTCAGTTTTTTTCCTCAGTTCTTTTTTTCCGCAGTTTTGTGCACAGTTTTTTTTCTAAATTTTTCTTCAGTTTTTTTTCTCCGTTCTTTTTTTTCTTCAGTTTTTTCAGTCGTTTTTCTCAATTTTTCTTCTCAGTTTTTTTACTCCGTTTTTCTTCAGGATTTTTTAAATAGTTTTTTTCTCAGTTTTTCTGCTCAGTTTTTCTGCTCAGTTTTTCTTCAGTTTTTTTTCTCAGTTCTTTTTTTCACAGTTTTTTTCACAGTTTTTTTCTAAGTTTTTCTTCAGTTTTTTCAGTCGTTTTTTCTCAATTTTTCTTCTCAGTTTTTTTACTCCGTTTTTCTTCAGTATTTTTTAAATAGTTTTTTTCTCAGTTTTTCTGCTCAGTTTTTCTGCTCAGTTTTTTCTTTAGTTTTTTTTCTCTGTTCTTTTTTTCACAGTTTTTTTCACAGTTTTTTTCTAAGTTTTTCTTCAGTTTTTTCAGTCGTTTTTTCTCAATTTTTCTTCTCAGTTTTTTTCCTCCGTTTTTCTTCAGTTTTTTTTAATAGTTTTTTTCTCAGTTTTTCTGCTCAGTTTTTCTGCTCAGTTTTTTCTCAGTTTTTTTCCTCAGTTCTTTTTTTCCACAGTTTTGTGCACAGTTTTTTTTCTAAATTTTTCTTCAGTTTTTTTTCTCCGTTCTTTTTTTTCTTCAGTTTTTTCAGTCGTTTTTCTCAATTTTTCTTCTCAGTTTTTTTACACCGTTTTTCTTCAGGATTTTTTAAATAGTTTTTTTCTCAGTTTTTCTGCTCAGTTTTTCTGCTCAGTTTTTTCTTCAGTTTTTTTTCTCAGTTCTTTTTTTCACAGTTTTTTTCACAGTTTTTTTCTAAGTTTTTCTTCAGTTTTTTCAGTCGTTTTTTCTCAATTTTTCTTCTCAGTTTTTTTACTCCGTTTTTCTTCAGTATTTTTTAAATAGTTTTTTTCTCAGTTTTTCTGCTCAGTTTTTCTGCTCAGTTTTTTCTTTAGTTTTTTTTCTCTGTTATTTTTTTCACAGTTTTTTTCACAGTTTTTTTCTAAGTTTTTCTTCAGTTTTTTCAGTCGTTTTTTCTCAATTTTTCTTCTCAGTTTTTTTCCTCCGTTTTTCTTCAGTTTTTTTTAATAGTTTTTTTCTCAGTTTTTCTGCTCAGTTTTTCTGCTCAGTTTTTTCTCAGTTTTTTTCCTCAGTTCTTTTTTTCCACAGTTTTGTGCACAGTTTTTTTTCTAAATTTTTCTTCAGTTTTTTTTCTCCGTTCTTTTTTTTCTTCAGTTTTTTCAGTCGTTTTTCTCAATTTTTCTTCTCAGTTTTTTTACACCGTTTTTCTTCAGGATTTTTTTAATAGTTTTTTTCTCAGTTTTTCTGCTCAGTTTTTCTGCTCAGTTTTTTCTTCAGTTTTTTTTCTCAGTTCTTTTTTTCACAGTTTTTTTCACAGTTTTTTTCTAAGTTTTTCTTCAGTTTTTTCAGTCGTTTTTTCTCAATTTTTCTTCTCAGTTTTTTTCCTCCGTTTTTCTTCAGTTTTTTTAAATAGTTTTTTTTCTCAGTTTTTCTGCTCAGTTTTTCTGCTCAGTTTTTTCTTCAGTTTTTTTTCTCTGTTCTTTTTTTCACAGTTTTTTTCACAGTTTTTTTCTAAGTTTTTCTTCAGTTTTTTTCTCAGTTCTTTTTTTTCACAGTTTTTTTCAGTTTTTTTCTAAGTTTTTCTTCAGTTTTTTCAGTCGTTTTTTCTCAATTTTTCTTCTCAGTTTTTTTACTCTGTTTTTCTTCAGTATTTTTTTCAGTTTTTTTCTCAGTTTTTCTGCTCAGTTTTTCTGCTCAGTTTTTTGTTCAGTTTTTTTTCTCACTTCTTTTTTTCACAGTTTTTTTCTAAGTTTTTCTTCATTTTTTTCAGTCGTTTTTTCTCAATTTTTCTTCTCAGTTTTTTTCCTCCGTTTTTCTTCAGTTTTTTTAAATAGTTTTTTTCTCAGTTTTTCTGCTCAGTTTTTCTGCTCAGTTTTTTCTCAGTTTTTTTCCTCAGTTCTTTTTTTCCGCAGTTTTGTGCACAGTTTTTTTTCTAAATTTTTCTTCAGTTTTTTTTCTCCGTTCTTTTTTTTCTTCAGTTTTTTCAGTCGTTTTTCTCAATTTTTCTTCTCAGTTTTTTTACAACGTTTTTCTTCAGGATTTTTTTAATAGTTTTTTTCTCAGTTTTTCTGCTCAGTTTTTCTGCTCAGTTTTTTCTCAGTTTTTTTCCTCAGTTCTTTTTTTTCACAGTTTTGTGCACAGTTTTTTTCTAAATTTTTCTTCAGTTTTTTTTCTCAGTTCTTTTTTTTCACAGTTTTTTTCTAAGTTTTTCTTCAGTTTTTTCAGTCGTTTTTTCTAAATTTTTCTTCTCAGTTTTTTTACTCCGTTTTTCTTCAGGATTTTTTTAATAGTTTTTTTCTCAGTTTTTCTGCTCAGTTTTTCTGCTCAGTTTTTTCTTCAGTTTTTTTTCTCAGTTCTTTTTTTCACAGTTTTTTTCACAGTTTTTTTCTAAGTTTTTCTTCAGTTTTTTCAGTCGTTTTTTCTCAATTTTTCTTCTCAGTTTTTTTCCTCCGTTTTTCTTCAGTTTTTTTTAATAGTTTTTTTCTCAGTTTTTCTGCTCAGTTTTTCTGCTCAGTTTTTTTCCTCAGTTCTTTTTTTTTTACAGTTTTGTGCACAGTTTTTTTCTAAATTTTTCTTCAGTTTTTTTTCTCAGTTCTTTTTTTTCACAGTTTTTTTCTAAGTTTTTCTTCAGTTTTTTCAGTCGTTTTTTCTCAATTTTTCTTCTCAGTTTTTTTACTCTGTTTTTCTTCAGTATTTTTTTCAGTTTTTTTCTCAGTTTTTCTGCTCAGTTTTTCTGCTCAGTTTTTTGTTCAGTTTTTTTTCTCACTTCTTTTTTTCACAGTTTTTTTCTAAGTTTTTCTTCATTTTTTTCAGTCGTTTTTTCTCAATTTTTCTTCTCAATTTTTTTCCTCCGTTTTTCTTCAGTTTTTTTAAATAGTTTTTTTCTCAGTTTTTCTGCTCAGTTTTTCTGCTCTGTTTTTTCTCAGTTTTTTTCCTCAGTTCTTTTTTTCCGCAGTTTTGTGCACAGTTTTTTTTCTAAATTTTTCTTCAGTTTTTTTTCTCCGTTCTTTTTTTTCTTCAGTTTTTTCAGTCGTTTTTCTCAATTTTTCTTCTCAGTTTTTTTACTCCGTTTTTCTTCAGGATTTTTTAAATAGTTTTTTTCTCAGTTTTTCTGCTCAGTTTTTCTGCTCAGTTTTTCTTCAGTTTTTTTTCTCAGTTCTTTTTTTCACAGTTTTTTTCACAGTTTTTTTCTAAGTTTTTCTTCAGTTTTTTCAGTCGTTTTTTCTCAATTTTTCTTCTCAGTTTTTTTACTCCGTTTTTCAGTATTTTTTAAATAGTTTTTTTCTCAGTTTTTCTGCTCAGTTTTTCTGCTCAGTTTTTTCTTTAGTTTTTTTTCTCTGTTCTTT
Organism: Pristiophorus japonicus; assembly: GCF_044704955.1. Classification (NCBI taxonomy): domain Eukaryota; kingdom Metazoa; phylum Chordata; class Chondrichthyes; family Pristiophoridae; genus Pristiophorus; species Pristiophorus japonicus. The sequence goes on along the minus strand of NW_027250734.1, from coordinate 2,216,008 downwards.
TTTTCACAGTTTTTTTCACAGTTTTTTTCTAAGTTTTTCTTCAGTTTTTTCAGTCGTTTTTTCTCAATTTTTCTTCTCAGTTTTTTTCCTCCGTTTTTCTTCAGTTATTTTTAATAGTTTTTTTCTCAGTTTTTCTGCTCAGTTTTTCTGCTCAGTTTTTTCTCAGTTTTTTTCCTCAGTTCTTTTTTTCCACAGTTTTGTGCACAGTTTTTTTTCTAAATTTTTCTTCAGTTTTTTTTCTCCGTTCTTTTTTTTCTTCAGTTTTTTCAGTCGTTTTTCTCAATTTTTCTTCTCAGTTTTTTTACACCGTTTTTCTTCAGGATTTTTTTAATAGTTTTTTTCTCAGTTTTTCTGCTCAGTTTTTCTGCTCAGTTTTTTCTTCAGTTTTTTTTCTCAGTTCTTTTTTTCACAGTTTTTTTCACAGTTTTTTTCTAAGTTTTTCTTCAGTTTTTTCAGTCGTTTTTTCTCAATTTTTCTTCTCAGTTTTTTTACTCCGTTTTTCTTCAGTATTTTTTAAATAGTTTTTTTCTCAGTTTTTCTGCTCAGTTTTTCTGCTCAGTTTTTTCTTTAGTTTTTTTTCTCTGTTCTTTTTTTCACAGTTTTTTTCACAGTATTTTTCTAAGTTTTTCTTCAGTTTTTTCAGTCTTTTTTTCTCAGTTTTTCTTCTCAGTTTTTTTCATCCGTTTTTCTTCAGTTTTTTTCTCAGTTTTTCTGCTCAGTTTTTCTGCTCAGTTTTTTCTCAGTTTTTTTCCTCAGTTCTTTTTTCCCACAGTTTTGTGCACAGTTTTTTTCTAAGTTTTTCTTCAGTTTTTTTTCTCAGTTCTATTTTTTCACAGTTTTTTTCAGTTTTTTTCTAAGTTTTTCTTCAGTTTTTTCAGTCTTTTTTTCTCAGTTTTTCTTCTCATTTTTTTTCATCCGTTTTTCTTCAGTTTTTTTTTAGTTTTTTTCTCAGTTTTTCTGCTCAGTTTTTCTGCTCAGTTTTTTCTCAGTTTTTTTCCTCAGTTCTTTTTTTTCACAGTTTTGTGCACAGTTTTTTTCTAAATTTTTCTTCAGTTTTTTATCTCAGTTCTTTTTTTTCACAGTTTTTTTCTGTTTTTCTTCAGTTTTTTCAGTCTTTTTTTCTCAGTTTTTCTTCTCATTTTTTTTCATCCGTTTTTCTTCAGTATTTTTTTCAGTTTTTTTCTCAGTTTTTCTGCTCAGTTTTTCTGCTCAGTTTTTTCTCAGTTTTTTTCCTCAGTTCTTTTTTTCCACAGTTTTGTGCACAGTTTTTTTCTAAATTTTTCTTCAGTTTTTTTTCTCAGTTCTTTTTTTTCACAGTTTTTTTCTAAGTTTTTCTTCAGTTTTTTCAGTCTTTTTTTCTCAGTTTTTCTTCTCAGTTTTTTTCATCCGTTTTTCTTCAGTTTTTTTCTCAGTTTTTCTGCTCAGTTTTTCTGCTCAGTTTTTTCTCAGTTTTTTTCCTCAGTTCTTTTTTCCCACAGTTTTGTGCACAGTTTTTTTCTAAGTTTTTCTTCAGTTTTTTTTCTCAGTTCTTTTTTTTCACAGTTTTTTTCAGTTTTTTTCTAAGTTTTTCTTCAGTTTTTTCAGTCTTTTTTTCTCAGTTTTTCTTCTCAGTTTTTTTCATCCGTTTTTCTTCAGTTTTTTTAATAGTTTTTTTCTCAGTTTTTCTGCTCAGTTTTTCTGCTCAGTTTTTTCTCAGTTTTTTTCCTCAGTTCTTTTTTTTCACAGTTTTGTGCACAGTTTTTTTCTAAATTTTTCTTCAGTTTTTTTTCTCAGTTCTTTTTTTTCACAGTTTTTTTCTAAGTTTTTCTTCAGTTTTTTCAGTCGTTTTTTCTCAATTTTTCTTCTCAGTTTTTTTACTCCGTTTTTCTTCAGTATTTTTTTCAGTTTTTTTCTCAGTTTTTCTGCTCAGTTTTTCTGCTCAGTTTTTTGTTCAGTTTTTTTTCTCACTTCTTTTTTTCACAGTTTTTTTCTAAGTTTTTCTTCAGTTTTTTCAGTCGTTTTTTCTCAATTTTTCTTCTCAGTTTTTTTCCTCCGTTTTTCTTCAGTTTTTTTAAATAGTTTTTTTCTCAGTTTTTCTGCTCAGTTTTTCTGCTCAGTTTTTTCTCAGTTTTTTTTCTCAGTTCTTTTTTTCACAGTTTTTTTCTAAGTTTTTCTTCAGTTTTTTCAGTCTTTTTTTCTCAGTTTTTCTTCTCAGTTTTTTTCATCCGTTTTTCTTCAGTTTTTTTCTCAGTTTTTCTGCTCAGTTTTTCTGCTCAGTTTTTTCTCAGTTTTTTTCCTCAGTTCTTTTTTCCCACAGTTTTGTGCACAGTTTTTTTCTAAATTTTTCTTCAGTTTTTTTTCTCAGTTCTTTTTTTTCACAGTTTTTTTCTAAGTTTTTCTTCAGTTTTTTCAGTCGTTTTTTCTCAATTTTTCTTCTCAGTTTTTTTACTCCGTTTTTCTTCAGTATTTTTTTCAGTTTTTTTCTCAGTTTTTCTGCTCAGTTTTTCTGCTCAGTTTTTTCTCAGTTTTTTTCCTCAGTTCTTTTTTTCCACAGTTTTGTGCACAGTTTTTTTTCTAAATTTTTCTTCAGTTTTTTTTCTCCGTTCTTCTTTTTCTTCAGTTTTTTCAGTCGTTTTTCTCAATTTTTCTTCTCAGTTTTTTTACTCCGTTTTTCTTCAGGATTTTTTAATAGTTTTTTTCTCAGTTTTTCTGCTCAGTTTTTCTGCTCAGTTTTTTCTTCAGTTTTTTTTCTCAGTTCTTTTTTTCACAGTTTTTTTCACAGTTTTTTCCTAAGTTTTTCTTCAGTTTTTTCAGTCGTTTTTTCTCAATTTTTCTTCTCAGTTTTTTTACTCCGTTTTTCTTCAGTATTTTTTAAATAGTTTTTTTTCTCAGTTTTTCTGCTCAGTTTTTCTGCTCAGTTTTTTCTTCAGTTTTTTTTCTCAGTTCTTTTTTTCACAGTTTTTTTCAGTTTTTTTTACTCCGTTTTTCTTCAGTATTTTTTAAATAGTTTTTTTCTCAGTTTTTCTGCTCAGTTTTTCTGCTCAGTTTTTTCTTTAGTTTTTTTTCTCTGTTCTTTTTTTCACAGTTTTTTTCACAGTTTTTTTCTAAGTTTTTCTTCAGTTTTTTCAGTCGTTTTTTCTCAATTTTTCTTCTCAGTTTTTTTCCTCCGTTTTTCTTCAGTTTTTTTAAATAGTTTTTTTTCTCAGTTTTTCTGATCAGTTTTTCTGCTCAGTTTTTTCTCAGTTTTTTTCCTCAGTTCTTTTTTTCCACAGTTTTGTGCACAGTTTTTTTCTAAATTTTTCTTCAGTTTTTTTTCTCAGTTCTTTTTTTTCACAGTTTTTTTCTAAGTTTTTCTTCAGTTTTTTCAGTCTTTTTTTCTCAGTTTTTCTTCTCAGTTTTTTTCATCCGTTTTTCTTCAGTTTTTTTCTCAGTTTTTCTGCTCAGTTTTTCTGCTCAGATTTTTCTCAGTTTTTTTCCTCAGTTCTTTTTTCCCACAGTTTTGTGCACAGTTTTTTTCTAAGTTTTTCTTCAGTTTTTTCAGTCTTTTTTTCTCAGTTTTTCTTCTCAGTTTTTTTCATCCGTTTTTCTTCAGTTTTTTTTAATAGTTTTTTTCTCAGTTTTTCTGCTCAGTTTTTCTGCTCAGTTTTTTCTCAGTTTTTTTCCTCAGTTCTTTTTTTTCACAGTTTTGTGCACAGTTTTTTTCTAAATTTTTCTTCAGTTTTTTTTCTCAGTTCTTTTTTTTCACAGTTTTTTTCTAAGTTTTTCTTCAGTTTTTTCAGTCGTTTTTTCTCAATTTTTCTTCTCAGTTTTTTTACTCCGTTTTTCTTCAGTATTTTTTTCAGTTTTTTTCTCAGTTTTTCTGCTCAGTTTTTCTGCTCAGTTTTTTCTCAGTTTTTTTCCTCAGTTCTTTTTTTTCACAGTTTTGTGCACAGTTTTTTTCTAAATTTTTCTTCAGTTTTTTTTCTCAGTTCTTTTTTTTCACAGTTTTTTTCTAAGTTTTTCTTCAGTTTTTTCAGTCGTTTTTTCTCAATTTTTCTTCTCAGTTTTTTTACTCCGTTTTTCTTCAGTATTTTTTTCAGTTTTTTTCTCAGTTTTTCTGCTCAGTTTTTCTGCTCAGTTTTTTCTCAGTTTTTTTCCTCAGTTCTTTTTTTCCACAGTTTTGTGCACAGTTTTTTTTCTAAATTTTTCTTCAGTTTTTTTTCTCCGTTCTTTTTTTTCTTCAGTTTTTTCAGTCGTTTTTCTCAATTTTTCTTCTCAGTTTTTTTACTCCGTTTTTCTTCAGGATTTTTTAATAGTTTTTTTCTCAGTTTTTCTGCTCAGTTTTTCTGCTCAGTTTTTTCTTCAGTTTTTTTTCTCAGTTCTTTTTTTCACAGTTTTTTTCACAGTTTTTTCCTAAGTTTTTCTTCAGTTTTTTCAGTCGTTTTTTCTCAATTTTTCTTCTCAGTTTTTTTACTCCGTTTTTCTTCAGTATTTTTTAAATAGTTTTTTTTCTCAGTTTTTCTGCTCAGTTTTTCTGCTCAGTTTTTTCTTTAGTTTTTTTTCTCTGTTCTTTTTTTCACAGTTTTTTTCACAGTTTTTTTCTAAGTTTTTCTTCAGTTTTTTCAGTCGTTTTTTCTCAATTTTTCTTCTCAGTTTTTTTCCTCCGTTTTTCTTCAGTTTTTTTTAATAGTTTTTTTCTCAGTTTTTCTGCTCAGTTTTTCTGCTCAGTTTTTTCTCAGTTTTTTTCCTCAGTTCTTTTTTTCCACAGTTTTGTGCACAGTTTTTTTTCTAAATTTTTCTTCAGTTTTTTTTCTCCGTTCTTTTTTTTCTTCAGTTTTTTCAGTCGTTTTTCTCAATTTTTCTTCTCAGTTTTTTTACACCGTTTTTCTTCAGGATTTTTTTAATAGTTTTTTTCTCAGTTTTTCTGCTCAGTTTTTCTGCTCAGTTTTTTCTTCAGTTTTTTTTCTCAGTTCTTTTTTTCACAGTTTTTTTCACAGTTTTTTTCTAAGTTTTTCTTCAGTTTTTTCAGTCGTTTTTTCTCAATTTTTCTTTTCAGTTTTTTTACTCCGTTTTTCTTCAGTATTTTTTAAATAGTTTTTTTCCCAGTTTTTCTGCTCAGTTTTTCTGCTCAGTTTTTTCTTTAGTTTTTTTTCTCTGTTCTTTTTTTCACAGTTTTTTTCACAGTTTTTTTCTAAGTTTTTCTTCAGTTTTTTCAGTCGTTTTTTCTCAATTTTTCTTCTCAGTTTTTTTCCTCCATTTTTCTTCAGTTTTTTTTAATAGTTTTTTTCTCAGTTTTTCTGCTCAGTTTTTCTGCTCAGTTTTTTCTCAGTTTTTTTCCTCAGTTCTTTTTTTCCACAGTTTTGTGCACAGTTTTTTTTCTAAATTTTTCTTCAGTTTTTTTTCTCCGTTCTTTTTTTTCTTCAGTTTTTTCAGTCGTTTTTCTCAATTTTTCTTCTCAGTTTTTTTACACCGTTTTTCTTCAGGATTTTTTTAATAGTTTTTTTCTCAGTTTTTCTGCTCAGTTTTTCTGCTCAGTTTTTTCTTCAGTTTTTTTTCTCAGTTCTTTTTTTCACAGTTTTTTTCACAGTTTTTTTCTAAGTTTTTCTTCAGTTTTTTCAGTCGTTTTTTCTCAATTTTTCTTCTCAGTTTTTTCCTCCGTTTTTCTTCAGTTTTTTTAAATAGTTTTTTTTCTCAGTTTTTCTGATCAGTTTTTCTGCTCAGTTTTTTCTCAGTTTTTTTTCTCAATTCTTTTTTTTCACAGTTTGGTGCACAGTTTTTTTCTAAGTTTTTCTTCAGTTTTTTTTCTCAGTTCTTTTTTTTCACAGTTTTTTTCACAGTATTTTTCTAAGTTTTTCTTCAGTTTTTTCAGTCTTTTTTTCTCAGTTTTTCTTCTCAGTTTTTTTCATCCGTTTTTCTTCAGTTTTTTTCTCAGTTTTTCTGCTCAGTTTTTCTGCTCAGTTTTTTCTCAGTTTTTTTCCTCAGTTCTTTTTTCCCACAGTTTTGTGCACAGTTTTTTTCTAAGTTTTTCTTCAGTTTTTTCAGTCTTTTTTTCTCAGTTTTTCTTCTCATTTTTTTTCATCCGTTTTTCTTCAGTTTTTTTTTAGTTTTTTTCTCAGTTTTTCTGCTCAGTTTTTCTGCTCAGTTTTTTCTCAGTTTTTTTCCTCAGTTCTTTTTTTTCACAGTTTTGTGCACAGTTTTTTTCTAAATTTTTCTTCAGTTTTTTTTCTCAGTTCTTTTTTTTCACAGTTTTTTTCTAAGTTTTTCTTCAGTTTTTTTTCTCAGTTCTTTTTTTTCACAGTTTTTTTCAGTTTTTTTCTAAGTTTTTCTTCAGTTTTTTCAGTCTTTTTTCTCAGTTTTTCTTCTCAGTTTTTTTCATCCGTTTTTCTTCAGTTTTTTTTAATAGTTTTTTTCTCAGTTTTTCTGCTCAGTTTTTCTGCTCAGTTTTTTTCCTCAGTTCTTTTTTTTTTACAGTTTTGTGCACAGTTTTTTTCTAAATTTTTCTTCAGTTTTTTTTCTCAGTTCTTTTTTTTCACAGTTTTTTTCTAAGTTTTTCTTCAGTTTTTTCAGTCGTTTTTTCTCAATTTTTCTTCTCAGTTTTTTTACTCTGTTTTTCTTCAGTATTTTTTTCAGTTTTTTTCTCAGTTTTTCTGCTCAGTTTTTCTGCTCAATTTTTTGTTCAGTTTTTTTTCTCACTTCTTTTTTTCACAGTTTTTTTCTAAGTTTTTCTTCAGTTTTTTCAGTCGTTTTTTCTCAATTTTTCTTCTCAGTTTTTTTCCTCCGTTTTTCTTCAGTTTTTTTAAATAGTTTTTTTCTCAGTTTTTCTGCTCAGTTTTTCTGCTCAGTTTTTTCTCAGTTTTTTTCCTCAGTTCTTTTTTTCCGCAGTTTTGTGCACAGTTTTTTTTCTAAATTTTTCTTCAGTTTTTTTTCTCCGTTCTTTTTTTTCTTCAGTTTTTTCAGTCGTTTTTCTCAATTTTTCTTCTCAGTTTTTTTACTCCGTTTTTCTTCAGGATTTTTTAAATAGTTTTTTTCTCAGTTTTTCTGCTCAGTTTTTCTGCTCAGTTTTTCTTCAGTTTTTTTTCTCAGTTCTTTTTTTCACAGTTTTTTTCACAGTTTTTTTCTAAGTTTTTCTTCAGTTTTTTCAGTCGTTTTTTCTCAATTTTTCTTTTCAGTTTTTTTACTCCGTTTTTCTTCAGTATTTTTTAAATAGTTTTTTTCCCAGTTTTTCTGCTCAGTTTTTCTGCTCAGTTTTTTCTTTAGTTTTTTTTCTCTGTTCTTTTTTTCACAGTTTTTTTCACAGTTTTTTTCTAAGTTTTTCTTCAGTTTTTTCAGTCGTTTTTTCTCAATTTTTCTTCTGTTTTTTTCCTCCATTTTTCTTCAGTTTTTTTTAATAGTTTTTTTCTCAGTTTTTCTGCTCAGTTTTTCTGCTCAGTTTTTTCTCAGTTTTTTTCCTCAGTTCTTTTTTTCCACAGTTTTGTGCACAGTTTTTTTTCTAAATTTTTCTTCAGTTTTTTTTCTCCGTTCTTTTTTTTCTTCAGTTTTTTCAGTCGTTTTTCTCAATTTTTCTTCTCAGTTTTTTTACACCGTTTTTCTTCAGGATTTTTTTAATAGTTTTTTTCTCAGTTTTTCTGCTCAGTTTTTCTGCTCAGTTTTTTCTTCAGTTTTTTTTCTCAGTTCTTTTTTTCACAGTTTTTTTCACAGTTTTTTTCTAAGTTTTTCTTCAGTTTTTTCAGTCGTTTTTTCTCAATTTTTCTTCTCAGTTTTTTTACTCCGTTTTTCTTCAGTATTTTTTAAATAGTTTTTTTCTCAGTTTTTCTGCTCAGTTTTTCTGCTCAGTTTTTTCTTTAGTTTTTTTTCTCTGTTCTTTTTTTCACAGTTTTTTTCACAGTTTTTTTCTAAGTTTTTCTTCAGTTTTTTCAGTCGTTTTTTCTCAATTTTTCTTCTCAGTTTTTTCCTCCGTTTTTCTTCAGTTTTTTTAAATAGTTTTTTTTCTCAGTTTTTCTGATCAGTTTTTCTGCTCAGTTTTTTCTCAGTTTTTTTTCTCAATTCTTTTTTTTCACAGTTTGGTGCACAGTTTTTTTCTAAGTTTTTCTTCAGTTTTTTTTCTCAGTTCTTTTTTTTCACAGTTTTTTTCACAGTATTTTTCTAAGTTTTTCTTCAGTTTTTTCAGTCTTTTTTTCTCAGTTTTTCTTCTCAGTTTTTTTCATCCGTTTTTCTTCAGTTTTTTTCTCAGTTTTTCTGCTCAGTTTTTCTGCTCAGTTTTTTCTCAGTTTTTTTCCTCAGTTCTTTTTTCCCACAGTTTTGTGCACAGTTTTTTTCTAAGTTTTTCTTCAGTTTTTTCAGTCTTTTTTTCTCAGTTTTTCTTCTCATTTTTTTTCATCCGTTTTTCTTCAGTTTTTTTTTAGTTTTTTTCTCAGTTTTTCTGCTCAGTTTTTCTGCTCAGTTTTTTCTCAGTTTTTTTCCTCAGTTCTTTTTTTTCACAGTTTTGTGCACAGTTTTTTTCTAAATTTTTCTTCAGTTTTTTTTCTCAGTTCTTTTTTTTCACAGTTTTTTTCTAAGTTTTTCTTCAGTTTTTTTTCTCAGTTCTTTTTTTTCACAGTTTTTTTCAGTTTTTTTCTAAGTTTTTCTTCAGTTTTTTCAGTCTTTTTTCTCAGTTTTTCTTCTCAGTTTTTTTCATCCGTTTTTCTTCAGTTTTTTTTAATAGTTTTTTTCTCAGTTTTTCTGCTCAGTTTTTCTGCTCAGTTTTTTTCCTCAGTTCTTTTTTTTTTACAGTTTTGTGCACAGTTTTTTTCTAAATTTTTCTTCAGTTTTTTTTCTCAGTTCTTTTTTTTCACAGTTTTTTTCTAAGTTTTTCTTCAGTTTTTTCAGTCGTTTTTTCTCAATTTTTCTTCTCAGTTTTTTTACTCTGTTTTTCTTCAGTATTTTTTTCAGTTTTTTTCTCAGTTTTTCTGCTCAGTTTTTCTGCTCAATTTTTTGTTCAGTTTTTTTTCTCACTTCTTTTTTTCACAGTTTTTTTCTAAGTTTTTCTTCAGTTTTTTCAGTCGTTTTTTCTCAATTTTTCTTCTCAGTTTTTTTCCTCCGTTTTTCTTCAGTTTTTTTAAATAGTTTTTTTCTCAGTTTTTCTGCTCAGTTTTTCTGCTCAGTTTTTTCTCAGTTTTTTTCCTCAGTTCTTTTTTTCCGCAGTTTTGTGCACAGTTTTTTTTCTAAATTTTTCTTCAGTTTTTTTTCTCCGTTCTTTTTTTTCTTCAGTTTTTTCAGTCGTTTTTCTCAATTTTTCTTCTCAGTTTTTTTACTCCGTTTTTCTTCAGGATTTTTTAAATAGTTTTTTTCTCAGTTTTTCTGCTCAGTTTTTCTGCTCAGTTTTTCTTCAGTTTTTTTTCTCAGTTCTTTTTTTCACAGTTTTTTTCACAGTTTTTTCTAAGTTTTTCTTCAGTTTTTTCAGTCGTTTTTTCTCAATTTTTCTTCTCAGTTTTTTTACTCCGTTTTTCTTCAGTATTTTTTAAATAGTTTTTTTCTCAGTTTTTCTGCTCAGTTTTTCTGCTCAGTTTTTTCTTTAGTTTTTTTTCTCTGTTCTTTTTTTCACAGTTTTTTTCACAGTTTTTTTCTAAGTTTTTCTTCAGTTTTTTCAGTCGTTTTTTCTCAATTTTTCTTCTCAGTTTTTTTCCTCCGTTTTTCTTCAGTTTTTTTTAATAGTTTTTTTCTCAGTTTTTCTGCTCAGTTTTTCTGCTCAGTTTTTTCTCAGTTTTTTTCCTCAGTTCTTTTTTTCCACAGTTTTGTGCACAGTTTTTTTTCTAAATTTTTCTTCAGTTTTTTTTCTCCGTTCTTTTTTTTCTTCAGTTTTTTCAGTCGTTTTTCTCAATTTTTCTTCTCAGTTTTTTTACACCGTTTTTCTTCAGGATTTTTTTAATAGTTGTTTCTCAGTTTTTCTGCTCAGTTTTTCTGCTCAGTTTTTTCTTCAGTTTTTTTTCTCAGTTCTTTTTTTCACAGTTTTTTTCACAGTTTTTTTCTAAGTTTTTCTTCAGTTTTTTCAGTCGTTTTTTCTCAATTTTTCTTCTCAGTTTTTTTACTCCGTTTTTCTTCAGTATTTTTTAAATAGTTTTTTTCTCAGTTTTTCTGCTCAGTTTTTCTGCTCAGTTTTTTCTTTAGTTTTTTTTCTCTGTTCTTTTTTTCACAGTTTTTTTCACAGTTTTTTTCTAAGTTTTTCTTCAGTTTTTTCAGTCGTTTTTTCTCAATTTTTCTTCTCAGTTTTTTCCTCCGTTTTTCTTCAGTTTTTTTAAATAGTTTTTTTTCTCAGTTTTTCTGATCAGTTTTTCTGCTCAGTTTTTTCTCAGTTTTTTTTCTCAATTCTTTTTTTTCACAGTTTGGTGCACAGTTTTTTTCTAAGTTTTTCTTCAGTTTTTTTTCTCAGTTCTTTTTTTTCACAGTTTTTTTCACAGTATTTTTCTAAGTTTTTCTTCAGTTTTTTCAGTCTTGTTTCTCAGTTTTTCTTCTCAGTTTTTTTCATCCGTTTTTCTTCAGTTTTTTTCTCAGTTTTTCTGCTCAGTTTTTCTGCTCAGTTTTTTCTCAGTTTTTTTCCTCAGTTCTTTTTTCCCACAGTTTTGTGCACAGTTTTTTTCTAAGTTTTTCTTCAGTTTTTTTTCTCAGTTCTTTTTTTTCACAGTTTTTTTCAGTTTTTTTCTAAGTTTTTCTTCAGTTTTTTCAGTCTTTTTTTCTCAGTTTTTCTTCTCATTTTTTTTCATCCGTTTTTCTTCAGTTTTTTTTTAGTTTTTTTCTCAGTTTTTCTGCTCAGTTTTTCTGCTCAGTTTTTTCTCAGTTTTTTTCCTCAGTTCTTTTTTTTCACAGTTTTGTGCACAGTTTTTTTCTAAATTTTTCTTCAGTTTTTTTTCTCAGTTCTTTTTTTTCACAGTTTTTTTCTAAGTTTTTCTTCAGTTTTTTCAGTCGTTTTTTCTCAATTTTTCTTCTCAGTTTTTTTACTCCGTTTTTCTTCAGTATTTTTTTCAGTTTTTTTCTCAGTTTTTCTGCTCAGTTTTTCTGCTCAGTTTTTTCTCAGTTTTTTTCTTCAGTTCTTTTTTTCCACAGTTTTGTGCACAGTTTTTTTTCTAAATTTTTCTTCAGTTTTTTTTCTCCGTTCTTTTTTTTCTTCAGTTTTTTCAGTCATTTTTCTCAATTTTTCTTCTCAGTTTTTTTACACCGTTTTTCTTCAGGATTTTTTTAATAGTTTTTTTCTCAGTTTTTCTGCTCAGTTTTTCTGCTCAGTTTTTTCTTCAGTTTTTTTTCTCAGTTCTTTTTTTCACAGTTTTTTTCACAGTTTTTTTCTAAGTTTTTCTTCAGTTTTTTCAGTCGTTTTTTCTCAATTTTTCTTCTCAGTTTTTTTACTCCGTTTTTCTTCAGTATTTTTTAAATAGTTTTTTTCTCAGTTTTTCTGCTCAGTTTTTCTGCTCAGTTTTTTCTTTAGTTTTTTTTCTCTGTTCTTTTTTTCACAGTTTTTTTCACAGTTTTTTTCTAAGTTTTTCTTCAGTTTTTTCAGTCGTTTTTTCTCAATTTTTCTTCTCAGTTTTTTTCCTCCGTTTTTCTTCAGTTTTTTTTAATAGTTTTTTTCTCAGTTTTTCTGCTCAGTTTTTCTGCTCAGTTTTTTCTCAGTTTTTTTCCTCAGTTCTTTTTTTCCACAGTTTTGTGCACAGTTTTTTTTCTAAATTTTTCTTCAGTTTTTTTTCTCCGTTCTTTTTTTTCTTCAGTTTTTTCAGTCGTTTTTCTCAATTTTTCTTCTCAGTTTTTTTACACCGTTTTTCTTCAGGATTTTTTTAATAGTTTTTTTCTCAGTTTTTCTGCTCAGTTTTTCTGCTCAGTTTTTTCTTCAGTTTTTTTTCTCAGTTCTTTTTTTCACAGTTTTTTTCACAGTTTTTTTCTAAGTTTTTCTTCAGTTTTTTCAGTCGTTTTTTCTCAATTTTTCTTTTCAGTTTTTTTACTCCGTTTTTCTTCAGTATTTTTTAAATAGTTTTTTTTCTCAGTTTTTCTGATCAGTTTTTCTGCTCAGTTTTTTCTCAGTTTTTTTTCTCAATTCTTTTTTTTCACAGTTTGGTGCACAGTTTTTTTCTAAGTTTTTCTTCAGTTTTTTTTCTCAGTTCTTTTTTTTCACAGTTTTTTTCACAGTATTTTTCTAAGTTTTTCTTCAGTTTTTTCAGTCTTTTTTTCTCAGTTTTTCTTCTCAGTTTTTTTCATCCGTTTTTCTTCAGTTTTTTTCTCAGTTTTTCTGCTCAGTTTTTCTGCTCAGTTTTTTCTCAGTTTTTTTCCTCAGTTCTTTTTTCCCACAGTTTTGTGCACAGTTTTTTTCTAAGTTTTTCTTCAGTTTTTTTTCTCAGTTCTATTTTTTCACAGTTTTTTTCAGTTTTTTTCTAAGTTTTTCTTCAGTTTTTTCAGTCTTTTTTTCTCAGTTTTTCTTCTCATTTTTTTTCATCCGTTTTTCTTCAGTTTTTTTTTAGTTTTTTTCTCAGTTTTTCTGCTCAGTTTTTCTGCTCAGTTTTTTCTCAGTTTTTTTCCTCAGTTCTTTTTTTTCACAGTTTTGTGCAGTTTTTTTCTAAATTTTTCTTCAGTTTTTTTTCTCAGTTCTTTTTTTTCACAGTTTTTTTCTAAGTTTTTCTTCAGTTTTTTTTCTCAGTTCTTTTTTTTCACAGTTTTTTTCAGTTTTTTTCTAAGTTTTTCTTCAGTTTTTTCAGTCTTTTTTCTCAGTTTTTCTTCTCAGTTTTTTTCATCCGTTTTTCTTCAGTTTTTTTTAATAGTTTTTTTCTCAGTTTTTCTGCTCAGTTTTTCTGCTCAGTTTTTTTCCTCAGTTCTTTTTTTTTTACAGTTTTGTGCACAGTTTTTTTCTAAATTTTTCTTCAGTTTTTTTTCTCAGTTCTTTTTTTTCACAGTTTTTTTCTAAGTTTTTCTTCAGTTTTTTCAGTCGTTTTTTCTCAATTTTTCTTCTCAGTTTTTTTACTCTGTTTTTCTTCAGTATTTTTTTCAGTTTTTTTCTCAGTTTTTCTGCTCAGTTTTTCTGCTCAATTTTTTGTTCAGTTTTTTTTCTCACTTCTTTTTTTCACAGTTTTTTTCTAAGTTTTTCTTCAGTTTTTTCAGTCGTTTTTTCTCAATTTTTCTTCTCAGTTTTTTTCCTCCGTTTTTCTTCAGTTTTTTTAAATAGTTTTTTTCTCAGTTTTTCTGCTCAGTTTTTCTGCTCAGTTTTTTCTCAGTTTTTTTCCTCAGTTCTTTTTTTCCGCAGTTTTGTGCACAGTTTTTTTTCTAAATTTTTCTTCAGTTTTTTTTCTCCGTTCTTTTTTTTCTTCAGTTTTTTCAGTCGTTTTTCTCAATTTTTCTTCTCAGTTTTTTTACTCCGTTTTTCTTCAGGATTTTTTAAATAGTTTTTTTCTCAGTTTTTCTGCTCAGTTTTTCTGCTCAGTTTTTCTTCAGTTTTTTTTCTCAGTTCTTTTTTTCACAGTTTTTTTCACAGTTTTTTCTAAGTTTTTCTTCAGTTTTTTCAGTCGTTTTTTCTCAATTTTTCTTCTCAGTTTTTTTACTCCGTTTTTCTTCAGTATTTTTTAAATAGTTTTTTTCTCAGTTTTTCTGCTCAGTTTTTCTGCTCAGTTTTTTCTTTAGTTTTTTTTCTCTGTTCTTTTTTTCACAGTTTTTTTCACAGTTTTTTTCTAAGTTTTTCTTCAGTTTTTTCAGTCGTTTTTTCTCAATTTTTCTTCTCAGTTTTTTTCCTCCGTTTTTCTTCAGTTTTTTTTAATAGTTTTTTTCTCAGTTTTTCTGCTCAGTTTTTCTGCTCAGTTTTTTCTCAGTTTTTTTCCTCAGTTCTTTTTTTCCACAGTTTTGTGCACAGTTTTTTTTCTAAATTTTTCTTCAGTTTTTTTTCTCCGTTCTTTTTTTTCTTCAGTTTTTTCAGTCGTTTTTCTCAATTTTTCTTCTCAGTTTTTTTACACCGTTTTTCTTCAGGATTTTTTTAATAGTTTTTTTCTCAGTTTTTCTGCTCAGTTTTTCTGCTCAGTTTTTTCTTCAGTTTTTTTTCTCAGTTCTTTTTTTCACAGTTTTTTTCACAGTTTTTTTCTAAGTTTTTCTTCAGTTTTTTCAGTCGTTTTTTCTCAATTTTTCTTCTCAGTTTTTTTACTCCGTTTTTCTTCAGTATTTTTTAAATAGTTTTTTTCTCAGTTTTTCTGCTCAGTTTTTCTGCTCAGTTTTTTCTTTAGTTTTTTTTCTCTGTTCTTTTTTTCACAGTTTTTTTCACAGTTTTTTTCTAAGTTTTTCTTCAGTTTTTTCAGTCGTTTTTTCTCAATTTTTCTTCTCAGTTTTTTCCTCCGTTTTTCTTCAGTTTTTTTAAATAGTTTTTTTTCTCAGTTTTTCTGATCAGTTTTTCTGCTCAGTTTTTTCTCAGTTTTTTTTCTCAATTCTTTTTTTTCACAGTTTGGTGCACAGTTTTTTTCTAAGTTTTTCTTCAGTTTTTTTTCTCAGTTCTTTTTTTTCACAGTTTTTTTCACAGTATTTTTCTAAGTTTTTCTTCAGTTTTTTCAGTCTTGTTTCTCAGTTTTTCTTCTCAGTTTTTTTCATCCGTTTTTCTTCAGTTTTTTTCTCAGTTTTTCTGCTCAGTTTTTCTGCTCAGTTTTTTCTCAGTTTTTTTCCTCAGTTCTTTTTTCCCACAGTTTTGTGCACAGTTTTTTTCTAAGTTTTTCTTCAGTTTTTTTTCTCAGTTCTTTTTTTTCACAGTTTTTTTCAGTTTTTTTCTAAGTTTTTCTTCAGTTTTTTCAGTCTTTTTTTCTCAGTTTTTCTTCTCATTTTTTTTCATCCGTTTTTCTTCAGTTTTTTTTTAGTTTTTTTCTCAGTTTTTCTGCTCAGTTTTTCTGCTCAGTTTTTTCTCAGTTTTTTTCCTCAGTTCTTTTTTTTCACAGTTTTGTGCACAGTTTTTTTCTAAATTTTTCTTCAGTTTTTTTTCTCAGTTCTTTTTTTTCACAGTTTTTTTCTAAGTTTTTCTTCAGTTTTTTCAGTCGTTTTTTCTCAATTTTTCTTCTCAGTTTTTTTACTCCGTTTTTCTTCAGTATTTTTTTCAGTTTTTTTCTCAGTTTTTCTGCTCAGTTTTTCTGCTCAGTTTTTTCTCAGTTTTTTTCTTCAGTTCTTTTTTTCCACAGTTTTGTGCACAGTTTTTTTTCTAAATTTTTCTTCAGTTTTTTTTCTCCGTTCTTTTTTTTCTTCAGTTTTTTCAGTCGTTTTTCTCAATTTTTCTTCTCAGTTTTTTTACACCGTTTTTCTTCAGGATTTTTTTAATAGTTTTTTTCTCAGTTTTTCTGCTCAGTTTTTCTGCTCAGTTTTTTCTTCAGTTTTTTTTCTCAGTTCTTTTTTTCACAGTTTTTTTCACAGTTTTTTTCTAAGTTTTTCTTCAGTTTTTTCAGTCGTTTTTTCTCAATTTTTCTTCTCAGTTTTTTTACTCCGTTTTTCTTCAGTATTTTTTAAATAGTTTTTTTCTCAGTTTTTCTGCTCAGTTTTTCTGCTCAGTTTTTTCTTTAGTTTTTTTTCTCTGTTCTTTTTTTCACAGTTTTTTTCACAGTTTTTTTCTAAGTTTTTCTTCAGTTTTTTCAGTCGTTTTTTCTCAATTTTTCTTCTCAGTTTTTTTCCTCCGTTTTTCTTCAGTTTTTTTTAATAGTTTTTTTCTCAGTTTTTCTGCTCAGTTTTTCTGCTCAGTTTTTTCTCAGTTTTTTTCCTCAGTTCTTTTTTTCCACAGTTTTGTGCACAGTTTTTTTTCTAAATTTTTCTTCAGTTTTTTTTCTCCGTTCTTTTTTTTCTTCAGTTTTTTCAGTCGTTTTTCTCAATTTTTCTTCTCAGTTTTTTTACACCGTTTTTCTTCAGGATTTTTTTAATAGTTTTTTTCTCAGTTTTTCTGCTCAGTTTTTCTGCTCAGTTTTTTCTTCAGTTTTTTTTCTCAGTTCTTTTTTTCACAGTTTTTTTCACAGTTTTTTTCTAAGTTTTTCTTCAGTTTTTTCAGTCGTTTTTTCTCAATTTTTCTTTTCAGTTTTTTTACTCCGTTTTTCTTCAGTATTTTTTAAATAGTTTTTTTCTCAGTTTTTCTGCTCAGTTTTTCTGCTCAGTTTTTTCTTTAGTTTTTTTTCTCTGTTCTTTTTTTCACAGTTTTTTTCACAGTTTTTTTCTAAGTTTTTCTTCAGTTTTTTCAGTCGTTTTTTCTCAATTTTTCTTCTCAGTTTTTTTCCTCCATTTTTCTTCAGTTTTTTTTAATAGTTTTTTTCTCAGTTTTTCTGCTCAGTTTTTCTGCTCAGTTTTTTCTCAGTTTTTTTCCTCAGTTCTTTTTTTCCACAGTTTTGTGCACAGTTTTTTTTCTAAATTTTTCTTCAGTTTTTTTTCTCCGTTCTTTTTTTTCTTCAGTTTTTTCAGTCGTTTTTCTCAATTTTTCTTCTCAGTTTTTTTACACCGTTTTTCTTCAGGATTTTTTTAATAGTTTTTTTCTCAGTTTTTCTGCTCAGTTTTTCTGCTCAGTTTTTTCTTCAGTTTTTTTTCTCAGTTCTTTTTTTCACAGTTTTTTTCACCGTTTTTTTCTAAGTTTTTCTTCAGTTTTTTCAGTCGTTTTTTCTCAATTTTTCTTTTCAGTTTTTTTACTCCGTTTTTCTTCAGTATTTTTTAAATAGTTTTTTTCTCAGTTTTTCTGCTCAGTTTTTCTGCTCAGTTTTTTCTTTAGTTTTTTTTCTCTGTTCTTTTTTTCACAGTTTTTTTCACAGTTTTTTTCTAAGTTTTTCTTCAGTTTTTTCAGTCGTTTTTTCTCAATTTTTCTTCTCAGTTTTTTTACTCCGTTTTTCTTCAGTATTTTTTAAATAGTTTTTTTCTCAGTTTTTCTGCTCAGTTTTTCTGCTCAGTTTTTTCTTTAGTTTTTTTTCTCTGTTCTTTTTTTCACAGTTTTTTTCACAGTTTTTTTCTAAGTTTTTCTTCAGTTTTTTCAGTCGTTTTTTTCTCAATTTTTCTTCTCAGTTTTTTCCTCCGTTTTTCTTCAGTTTTTTTAAATAGTTTTTTTTCTCAGTTTTTCTGATCAGTTTTTCTGCTCAGTTTTTTCTCAGTTTTTTTTCTCAATTCTTTTTTTTCACAGTTTGGTGCACAGTTTTTTTCTAAGTTTTTCTTCAGTTTTTTTTCTCAGTTCTTTTTTTTCACAGTTTTTTTCACAGTATTTTTCTAAGTTTTTCTTCAGTTTTTTCAGTCTTTTTTTCTCAGTTTTTCTTCTCAGTTTTTTTCATCCGTTTTTCTTCAGTTTTTTTCTCAGTTTTTCTGCTCAGTTTTTCTGCTCAGTTTTTTCTCAGTTTTTTTCCTCAGTTCTTTTTTCCCACAGTTTTGTGCACAGTTTTTTTCTAAGTTTTTCTTCAGTTTTTTTTCTCAGTTCTATTTTTTCACAGTTTTTTTCAGTTTTTTTCTAAGTTTTTCTTCAGTTTTTTCAGTCTTTTTTTCTCAGTTTTTCTTCTCATTTTTTTTCATCCGTTTTTCTTCAGTTTTTTTTTAGTTTTTTTCTCAGTTTTTCTGCTCAGTTTTTCTGCTCAGTTTTTTCTCAGTTTTTTTCCTCAGTTCTTTTTTTTCACAGTTTTGTGCACAGTTTTTTTCTAAATTTTTCTTCAGTTTTTTTTCTCAGTTCTTTTTTTTCACAGTTTTTTTCTAAGTTTTTCTTCAGTTTTTTCAGTCTTTTTTTCTCAGTTTTTCTTCTCATTTTTTTTCATCCGTTTTTCTTCAGTATTTTTTTCAGTTTTTTTCTCAGTTTTTCTGCTCAGTTTTTCTGCTCAGTTTTTTCTCAGTTTTTTTCCTCAGTTCTTTTTTTCCACAGTTTTGTGCACAGTTTTTTTCTAAATTTTTCTTCAGTTTTTTTTCTCAGTTCTTTTTTTTCACAGTTTTTTTCTAATTTTTTCTTCAGTTTTTTCAGTCTTTTTTTCTCAGTTTTTCTTCTCAGTTTTTTTCATCCGTTTTTCTTCAGTTTTTTTCTCAGTTTTTCTGCTCAGTTTTTCTGCTCAGTTTTTTCTCAGTTTTTTTCCTCAGTTCTTTTTTCCCACAGTTTTGTGCACAGTTTTTTTCTAAGTTTTTCTTCAGTTTTTTTTCTCAGTTCTTTTTTTTCACAGTTTTTTTCAGTTTTTTTCTAAGTTTTTCTTCAGTTTTTTCAGTCTTTTTTTCTCAGTTTTTCTTCTCAGTTTTTTTCATCCGTTTTTCTTCAGTTTTTTTAATAGTTTTTTTCTCAGTTTTTCTGCTCAGTTTTTCTGCTCAGTTTTTTCTTCAGTTTTTTTTCTCAGTTCTTTTTTTCACAGTTTTTTTCAAAGTTTTTTTCTAAGTTTTTCTTCAGTTTTTTCAGTCGTTTTTTCTCAATTTTTCTTTTCAGTTTTTTTACTCCGTTTTTCTTCAGTATTTTTTAAATAGTTTTTTTCTCAGTTTTTCTGCTCAGTTTTTCTGCTCAGTTTTTTCTTTAGTTTTTTTTCTCTGTTCTTTTTTTCACAGTTTTTTTCACAGTTTTTTTCTAAGTTTTTCTTCAGTTTTTTCAGTCGTTTTTTCTCAATTTTTCTTCTCAGTTTTTTTTACTCCGTTTTTCTTCAGTATTTTTTAAATAGTTTTTTTCTCAGTTTTTCTGCTCAGTTTTTCTGCTCAGTTTTTTCTTTAGTTTTTTTTCTCTGTTCTTTTTTTCACAGTTTTTTTCACAGTTTTTTTCTAAGTTTTTCTTCAGTTTTTTCAGTCGTTTTTTTCTCAATTTTTCTTCTCAGTTTTTTCCTCCGTTTTTCTTCAGTTTTTTTAAATAGTTTTTTTTCTCAGTTTTTCTGATCAGTTTTTCTGCTCAGTTTTTTCTCAGTTTTTTTTCTCAATTCTTTTTTTTCACAGTTTGGTGCACAGTTTTTTTCTAAGTTTTTCTTCAGTTTTTTTTCTCAGTTCTTTTTTTTCACAGTTTTTTTCACAGTATTTTTCTAAGTTTTTCTTCAGTTTTTTCAGTCTTTTTTTCTCAGTTTTTCTTCTCAGTTTTTTTCATCCGTTTTTCTTCAGTTTTTTTCTCAGTTTTTCTGCTCAGTTTTTCTGCTCAGTTTTTTCTCAGTTTTTTTCCTCAGTTCTTTTTTCCCACAGTTTTGTGCACAGTTTTTTTCTAAGTTTTTCTTCAGTTTTTTTTCTCAGTTCTATTTTTTCACAGTTTTTTTCAGTTTTTTTCTAAGTTTTTCTTCAGTTTTTTCAGTCTTTTTTTCTCAGTTTTTCTTCTCATTTTTTTTCATCCGTTTTTCTTCAGTTTTTTTTTAGTTTTTTTCTCAGTTTTTCTGCTCAGTTTTTCTGCTCAGTTTTTTCTCAGTTTTTTTCCTCAGTTCTTTTTTTTCACAGTTTTGTGCACAGTTTTTTTCTAAATTTTTCTTCAGTTTTTTTTCTCAGTTCTTTTTTTTCACAGTTTTTTTCTAAGTTTTTCTTCAGTTTTTTCAGTCTTTTTTTCTCAGTTTTTCTTCTCATTTTTTTTCATCCGTTTTTCTTCAGTATTTTTTTCAGTTTTTTTCTCAGTTTTTCTGCTCAGTTTTTCTGCTCAGTTTTTTCTCAGTTTTTTTCCTCAGTTCTTTTTTTCCACAGTTTTGTGCACAGTTTTTTTCTAAATTTTTCTTCAGTTTTTTTTCTCAGTTCTTTTTTTTCACAGTTTTTTTCTAATTTTTTCTTCAGTTTTTTCAGTCTTTTTTTCTCAGTTTTTCTTCTCAGTTTTTTTCATCCGTTTTTCTTCAGTTTTTTTCTCAGTTTTTCTGCTCAGTTTTTCTGCTCAGTTTTTTCTCAGTTTTTTTCCTCAGTTCTTTTTTCCCACAGTTTTGTGCACAGTTTTTTTCTAAGTTTTTCTTCAGTTTTTTCAGTCTTTTTTTCTCAGTTTTTCTTCTCAGTTTTTTTCATCCGTTTTTCTTCAGTTTTTTTAATAGTTTTTTTCTCAGTTTTTCTGCTCAGTTTTTCTGCTCAGTTTTTTCTCAGTTTTTTTCCTCAGTTCTTTTTTTTCACAGTTTTGTGCACAGTTTTTTTCTAAATTTTTCTTCAGTTTTTTTTCTCAGTTCTTTTTTTTCACAGTTTTTTTCTAAGTTTTTCTTCAGTTTTTTCAGTCGTTTTTTCTCAATTTTTCTTCTCAGTTTTTTTACTCCGTTTTTCTTCAGTATTTTTTTCAGTTTTTTTCTCAGTTTTTCTGCTCAGTTTTTCTGCTCAGTTTTTTGTTCAGTTTTTTTTCTCACTTCTTTTTTTCACAGTTTTTTTCTAAGTTTTTCTTCAGTTTTTTCAGTCGTTTTTTCTCAATTTTTCTTCTCAGTTTTTTCCTCCGTTTTTCTTCAGTTTTTTTAAATAGTTTTTTTTCTCAGTTTTTCTGATCAGTTTTTCTGCTCAGTTTTTTCTCAGTTTTTTTTCTCAATTCTTTTTTTTCACAGTTTGGTGCACAGTTTTTTTCTAAGTTTTTCTTCAGTTTTTTTTCTCAGTTCTTTTTTTTCACAGTTTTTTTCACAGTATTTTTCTAAGTTTTTCTTCAGTTTTTTCAGTCTTTTTTTCTCAGTTTTTCTTCTCAGTTTTTTTCATCCGTTTTTCTTCAGTTTTTTTCTCAGTTTTTCTGCTCAGTTTTTCTGCTCAGTTTTTTCTCAGTTTTTTTCCTCAGTTCTTTTTTCCCACAGTTTTGTGCACAGTTTTTTTCTAAGTTTTTCTTCAGTTTTTTTTCTCAGTTCTATTTTTTCACAGTTTTTTTCAGTTTTTTTCTAAGTTTTTCTTCAGTTTTTTCAGTCTTTTTTTCTCAGTTTTTCTTCTCATTTTTTTTCATCCGTTTTTCTTCAGTTTTTTTTTAGTTTTTTTCTCAGTTTTTCTGCTCAGTTTTTCTGCTCAGTTTTTTCTCAGTTTTTTTCCTCAGTTCTTTTTTTTCACAGTTTTGTGCACAGTTTTTTTCTAAATTTTTCTTCAGTTTTTTTTCTCAGTTCTTTTTTTTCACAGTTTTTTTCTAAGTTTTTCTTCAGTTTTTTCAGTCTTTTTTTCTCAGTTTTTCTTCTCATTTTTTTTCATCCGTTTTTCTTCAGTATTTTTTTCAGTTTTTTTCTCAGTTTTTCTGCTCAGTTTTTCTGCTCAGTTTTTTCTCAGTTTTTTTCCTCAGTTCTTTTTTTCCACAGTTTTGTGCACAGTTTTTTTCTAAATTTTTCTTCAGTTTTTTTTCTCAGTTCTTTTTTTTCACAGTTTTTTTCTAATTTTTTCTTCAGTTTTTTCAGTCTTTTTTTCTCAGTTTTTCTTCTCAGTTTTTTTCATCCGTTTTTCTTCAGTTTTTTTCTCAGTTTTTCTGCTCAGTTTTTCTGCTCAGTTTTTTCTCAGTTTTTTTCCTCAGTTCTTTTTTCCCACAGTTTTGTGCACAGTTTTTTTCTAAGTTTTTCTTCAGTTTTTTCAGTCTTTTTTTCTCAGTTTTTCTTCTCAGTTTTTTTCATCCGTTTTTCTTCAGTTTTTTTAATAGTTTTTTTCTCAGTTTTTCTGCTCAGTTTTTCTGCTCAGTTTTTTCTCAGTTTTTTTCCTCAGTTCTTTTTTTTCACAGTTTTGTGCACAGTTTTTTTCTAAATTTTTCTTCAGTTTTTTTTCTCAGTTCTTTTTTTTCACAGTTTTTTTCTAAGTTTTTCTTCAGTTTTTTCAGTCGTTTTTTCTCAATTTTTCTTCTCAGTTTTTTTACTCCGTTTTTCTTCAGTATTTTTTTCAGTTTTTTTCTCAGTTTTTCTGCTCAGTTTTTCTGCTCAGTTTTTTGTTCAGTTTTTTTTCTCACTTCTTTTTTTCACAGTTTTTTTCTAAGTTTTTCTTCAGTTTTTTCAGTCGTTTTTTCTCAATTTTTCTTCTCAGTTTTTTTCCTCCGTTTTTCTTCAGTTTTTTTTTAGTTTTTTTCTCAGTTTTTCTGCTCAGTTTTTCTGCTCAGTTTTTTCTCAGTTTTTTTCCTCAGTTCTTTTTTTTCACAGTTTTGTGCACAGTTTTTTTCTAAATTTTTCTTCAGTTTTTTTTCTCAGTTCTTTTTTTTCACAGTTTTTTTCTAAGTTTTTCTTCAGTTTTTTCAGTCGTTTTTTCTCAATTTTTCTTCTCAGTTTTTTTACTCCGTTTTTCTTCAGTATTTTTTTCAGTTTTTTTCTCAGTTTTTCTGCTCAGTTTTTCTGCTCAGTTTTTTCTCAGTTTTTTTCCTCAGTTCTTTTTTTCCACAGTTTTGTGCACAGTTTTTTTTCTAAATTTTTCTTCAGTTTTTTTTCTCCGTTCTTTTTTTTCTTCAGTTTTTTCAGTCGTTTTTCTCAATTTTTCTTCTCAGTTTTTTTACTCCGTTTTTCTTCAGGATTTTTTAATAGTTTTTTTCTCAGTTTTTCTGCTCAGTTTTTCTGCTCAGTTTTTTCTTCAGTTTTTTTTCTCAGTTCTTTTTTTCACAGTTTTGTGCACAGTTTTTTTCTAAATTTTTCTTCAGTTTTTTTTCTCAGTTCTTTTTTTTCACAGTTTTTTTCTAAGTTTTTCTTCAGTTTTTTCAGTCGTTTTTTCTCAATTTTTCTTCTCAGTTTTTTTACTCCGTTTTTCTTCAGTATTTTTTTCAGTTTTTTTCTCAGTTTTTCTGCTCAGTTTTTCTGCTCAGTTTTTTCTTCAGTTTTTTTTCTCAGTTCTTTTTTTCACAGTTTTTTTCACAGTTTTTTTCTAAGTTTTTCTTCAGTTTTTTCAGTCGTTTTTTCTCAATTTTTCTTTTCAGTTTTTTTACTCCGTTTTTCTTCAGTATTTTTTAAATCGTTTTTTTCTCAGTTTTTCTGCTCAGTTTTTCTGCTCAGTTTTTTCTTTAGTTTTTTTTCTCTGTTCTTTTTTTCACAGTTTTTTTCACAGTTTTTTTCTAAGTTTTTCTTCAGTTTTTTCAGTCGTTTTTTCTCAATTTTTCTTCTCAGTTTTTTTACTCCGTTTTTCTTCAGTATTTTTTAAATAGTTTTTTTCTCAGTTTTTCTGCTCAGTTTTTCTGCTCAGTTTTTTCTTTAGTTTTTTTTCTCTGTTCTTTTTTTCACAGTTTTTTTCACAGTTTTTTTCTAAGTTTTTCTTCAGTTTTTTCAGTCGTTTTTTTCTCAATTTTTCTTCTCAGTTTTTTCCTCCGTTTTTCTTCAGTTTTTTTAAATAGTTTTTTTTCTCAGTTTTTCTGATCAGTTTTTCTGCTCAGTTTTTTCTCAGTTTTTTTTCTCAATTCTTTTTTTTCACAGTTTGGTGCACAGTTTTTTTCTAAGTTTTTCTTCAGTTTTTTTTCTCAGTTCTTTTTTTTCACAGTTTTTTTCACAGTATTTTTCTAAGTTTTTCTTCAGTTTTTTCAGTCTTTTTTTCTCAGTTTTTCTTCTCAGTTTTTTTCATCCGTTTTTCTTCAGTTTTTTTCTCAGTTTTTCTGCTCAGTTTTTCTGCTCAGTTTTTTCTCAGTTTTTTTCCTCAGTTCTTTTTTCCCACAGTTTTGTGCACAGTTTTTTTCTAAGTTTTTCTTCAGTTTTTTTTCTCAGTTCTATTTTTTCACAGTTTTTTTCAGTTTTTTTCTAAGTTTTTCTTCAGTTTTTTCAGTCTTTTTTTCTCAGTTTTTCTTCTCATTTTTTTTCATCCGTTTTTCTTCAGTTTTTTTTTAGTTTTTTTCTCAGTTTTTCTGCTCAGTTTTTCTGCTCAGTTTTTTCTCAGTTTTTTTCCTCAGTTCTTTTTTTTCACAGTTTTGTGCAGTTTTTTTCTAAATTTTTCTTCAGTTTTTTTTCTCAGTTCTTTTTTTTCACAGTTTTTTTCTAAGTTTTTCTTCAGTTTTTTTTCTCAGTTCTTTTTTTTCACAGTTTTTTTCAGTTTTTTTCTAAGTTTTTCTTCAGTTTTTTTTCTCAGTTCTTTTTTTTCACAGTTTTTTTCACAGTTTTTTTCTAATTTTTTCTTCAGTTTTTTCAGTCTTTTTTTCTCAGTTTTTCTTCTCAGTTTTTTTCATCCGTTTTTCTTCAGTTTTTTTCTCAGTTTTTCTGCTCAGTTTTTCTGCTCAGTTTTTTCTCAGTTTTTTTCCTCAGTTCTTTTTTCCCACAGTTTTGTGCACAGTTTTTTTCTAAGTTTTTCTTCAGTTTTTTCAGTCTTTTTTTCTCAGTTTTTCTTCTCAGTTTTTTTCATCCGTTTTTCTTCAGTTTTTTTAATAGTTTTTTTCTCAGTTTTTCTGCTCAGTTTTTCTGCTCAGTTTTTTCTCAGTTTTTTTCCTCAGTTCTTTTTTTTCACAGTTTTGTGCACAGTTTTTTTCTAAATTTTTCTTCAGTTTTTTTTCTCAGTTCTTTTTTTTCACAGTTTTTTTCTAAGTTTTTCTTCAGTTTTTTCAGTCGTTTTTTCTCAATTTTTCTTCTCAGTTTTTTTACTCCGTTTTTCTTCAGTATTTTTTTCAGTTTTTTTCTCAGTTTTTCTGCTCAGTTTTTCTGCTCAGTTTTTTGTTCAGTTTTTTTTCTCACTTCTTTTTTTCACAGTTTTTTTCTAAGTTTTTCTTCAGTTTTTTCAGTCGTTTTTTCTCAATTTTTCTTCTCAGTTTTTTTCCTCCGTTTTTCTTCAGTTTTTTTTTAGTTTTTTTCTCAGTTTTTCTGCTCAGTTTTTCTGCTCAGTTTTTTCTCAGTTTTTTTCCTCAGTTCTTTTTTTTCACAGTTTTGTGCACAGTTTTTTTCTAAATTTTTCTTCAGTTTTTTTTCTCAGTTCTTTTTTTTCACAGTTTTTTTCTAAGTTTTTCTTCAGTTTTTTCAGTCGTTTTTTCTCAATTTTTCTTCTCAGTTTTTTTACTCCGTTTTTCTTCAGTATTTTTTTCAGTTTTTTTCTCAGTTTTTCTGCTCAGTTTTTCTGCTCAGTTTTTTCTCAGTTTTTTTCCTCAGTTCTTTTTTTCCACAGTTTTGTGCACAGTTTTTTTTCTAAATTTTTCTTCAGTTTTTTTTCTCCGTTCTTTTTTTTCTTCAGTTTTTTCAGTCGTTTTTCTCAATTTTTCTTCTCAGTTTTTTTACTCCGTTTTTCTTCAGGATTTTTTAATAGTTTTTTTCTCAGTTTTTCTGCTCAGTTTTTCTGCTCAGTTTTTTCTTCAGTTTTTTTTCTCAGTTCTTTTTTTCACAGTTTTGTGCACAGTTTTTTTCTAAATTTTTCTTCAGTTTTTTTTCTCAGTTCTTTTTTTTCACAGTTTTTTTCTAAGTTTTTCTTCAGTTTTTTCAGTCGTTTTTTCTCAATTTTTCTTCTCAGTTTTTTTACTCCGTTTTTCTTCAGTATTTTTTTCAGTTTTTTTCTCAGTTTTTCTGCTCAGTTTTTCTGCTCAGTTTTTTCTTCAGTTTTTTTTCTCAGTTCTTTTTTTCACAGTTTTTTTCACAGTTTTTTTCTAAGTTTTTCTTCAGTTTTTTCAGTCGTTTTTTCTCAATTTTTCTTTTCAGTTTTTTTACTCCGTTTTTCTTCAGTATTTTTTAAATCGTTTTTTTCTCAGTTTTTCTGCTCAGTTTTTCTGCTCAGTTTTTTCTTTAGTTTTTTTTCTCTGTTCTTTTTTTCACAGTTTTTTTCACAGTTTTTTTCTAAGTTTTTCTTCAGTTTTTTCAGTCGTTTTTTCTCAATTTTTCTTCTCAGTTTTTTTACTCCGTTTTTCTTCAGTATTTTTTAAATAGTTTTTTTCTCAGTTTTTCTGCTCAGTTTTTCTGCTCAGTTTTTTCTTTAGTTTTTTTTCTCTGTTCTTTTTTTCACAGTTTTTTTCACAGTTTTTTTCTAAGTTTTTCTTCAGTTTTTTCAGTCGTTTTTTTCTCAATTTTTCTTCTCAGTTTTTTCCTCCGTTTTTCTTCAGTTTTTTTAAATAGTTTTTTTTCTCAGTTTTTCTGATCAGTTTTTCTGCTCAGTTTTTTCTCAGTTTTTTTTCTCAATTCTTTTTTTTCACAGTTTGGTGCACAGTTTTTTTCTAAGTTTTTCTTCAGTTTTTTTTCTCAGTTCTTTTTTTTCACAGTTTTTTTCACAGTATTTTTCTAAGTTTTTCTTCAGTTTTTTCAGTCTTTTTTTCTCAGTTTTTCTTCTCAGTTTTTTTCATCCGTTTTTCTTCAGTTTTTTTCTCAGTTTTTCTGCTCAGTTTTTCTGCTCAGTTTTTTCTCAGTTTTTTTCCTCAGTTCTTTTTTCCCACAGTTTTGTGCACAGTTTTTTTCTAAGTTTTTCTTCAGTTTTTTTTCTCAGTTCTATTTTTTCACAGTTTTTTTCAGTTTTTTTCTAAGTTTTTCTTCAGTTTTTTCAGTCTTTTTTTCTCAGTTTTTCTTCTCATTTTTTTTCATCCGTTTTTCTTCAGTTTTTTTTTAGTTTTTTTCTCAGTTTTTCTGCTCAGTTTTTCTGCTCAGTTTTTTCTCAGTTTTTTTCCTCAGTTCTTTTTTTTCACAGTTTTGTGCAGTTTTTTTCTAAATTTTTCTTCAGTTTTTTTTCTCAGTTCTTTTTTTTCACAGTTTTTTTCTAAGTTTTTCTTCAGTTTTTTTTCTCAGTTCTTTTTTTTCACAGTTTTTTTCAGTTTTTTTCTAAGTTTTTCTTCAGTTTTTTCAGTCTTTTTTCTCAGTTTTTCTTCTCAGTTTTTTTCATCCGTTTTTCTTCAGTTTTTTTTAATAGTTTTTTTCTCAGTTTTTCTGCTCAGTTTTTCTGCTCAGTTTTTTTCCTCAGTTCTTTTTTTTTTACAGTTTTGTGCACAGTTTTTTTCTAAATTTTTCTTCAGTTTTTTTTCTCAGTTCTTTTTTTTCACAGTTTTTTTCTAAGTTTTTCTTCAGTTTTTTCAGTCGTTTTTTCTCAATTTTTCTTCTCAGTTTTTTTACTCTGTTTTTCTTCAGTATTTTTTTCAGTTTTTTTCTCAGTTTTTCTGCTCAGTTTTTCTGCTCAATTTTTTGTTCAGTTTTTTTTCTCACTTCTTTTTTTCACAGTTTTTTTCTAAGTTTTTCTTCAGTTTTTTCAGTCGTTTTTTCTCAATTTTTCTTCTCAGTTTTTTTCCTCCGTTTTTCTTCAGTTTTTTTAAATAGTTTTTTTCTCAGTTTTTCTGCTCAGTTTTTCTGCTCAGTTTTTTCTCAGTTTTTTTCCTCAGTTCTTTTTTTCCGCAGTTTTGTGCACAGTTTTTTTTCTAAATTTTTCTTCAGTTTTTTTTCTCCGTTCTTTTTTTTCTTCAGTTTTTTCAGTCGTTTTTCTCAATTTTTCTTCTCAGTTTTTTTACTCCGTTTTTCTTCAGGATTTTTTAAATAGTTTTTTTCTCAGTTTTTCTGCTCAGTTTTTCTGCTCAGTTTTTCTTCAGTTTTTTTTCTCAGTTCTTTTTTTCACAGTTTTTTTCACAGTTTTTTCTAAGTTTTTCTTCAGTTTTTTCAGTCGTTTTTTCTCAATTTTTCTTCTCAGTTTTTTTACTCCGTTTTTCTTCAGTATTTTTTAAATAGTTTTTTTCTCAGTTTTTCTGCTCAGTTTTTCTGCTCAGTTTTTTCTTTAGTTTTTTTTCTCTGTTCTTTTTTTCACAGTTTTTTTCACAGTTTTTTTCTAAGTTTTTCTTCAGTTTTTTCAGTCGTTTTTTCTCAATTTTTCTGCTCAGTTTTTTTCCTCCGTTTTTCTTCAGTTTTTTTTAATAGTTTTTTTCTCAGTTTTTCTGCTCAGTTTTTCTGCTCAGTTTTTTCTCAGTTTTTTTCCTCAGTTCTTTTTTTCCACAGTTTTGTGCACAGTTTTTTTTCTAAATTTTTCTTCAGTTTTTTTTCTCCGTTCTTTTTTTTCTTCAGTTTTTTCAGTCGTTTTTCTCAATTTTTCTTCTCAGTTTTTTTACACCGTTTTTCTTCAGCATTTTTTTA
Organism: Pristiophorus japonicus; assembly: GCF_044704955.1. Lineage (NCBI taxonomy): Eukaryota > Metazoa > Chordata > Chondrichthyes > Pristiophoridae > Pristiophorus > Pristiophorus japonicus. The sequence goes on along the minus strand of NW_027250734.1, from coordinate 2,188,277 downwards.
ATAGTTTTTTTCTCAGTTTTTCTGCTCAGTTTTTCTGCTCAGTTTTTTCTTCAGTTTTTTTTCTCAGTTCTTTTTTTCACAGTTTTTTTCACAGTTTTTTTCTAAGTTTTTCTTCAGTTTTTTCAGTCTTTTTTTCTCAGTTTTTCTTCTCAGTTTTTTTCATCCGTTTTTCTTCAGTTTTTTTCTCAGTTTTTCTGCTCAGTTTTTCTGCTCAGTTTTTTCTCAGTTTTTTTCCTCAGTTCTTTTTTCCCACAGTTTTGTGCACAGTTTTTTTCTAAGTTTTTCTTCAGTTTTTTTTCTCAGTTCTTTTTTTTCACAGTTTTTTTCAGTTTTTTTCTAAGTTTTTCTTCAGTTTTTTCAGTCTTTTTTTCTCAGTTTTTCTTCTCAGTTTTTTTCATCCGTTTTTCTTCAGTTTTTTTAATAGTTTTTTTCTCAGTTTTTCTGCTCAGTTTTTCTGCTCAGTTTTTTCTTCAGTTTTTTTTCTCAGTTCTTTTTTTCACAGTTTTTTTCAAAGTTTTTTTCTAAGTTTTTCTTCAGTTTTTTCAGTCGTTTTTTCTCAATTTTTCTTTTCAGTTTTTTTACTCCGTTTTTCTTCAGTATTTTTTAAATAGTTTTTTTCTCAGTTTTTCTGCTCAGTTTTTCTGCTCAGTTTTTTCTTTAGTTTTTTTTCTCTGTTCTTTTTTTCACAGTTTTTTTCACAGTTTTTTTCTAAGTTTTTCTTCAGTTTTTTCAGTCGTTTTTTCTCAATTTTTCTTCTCAGTTTTTTTTACTCCGTTTTTCTTCAGTATTTTTTAAATAGTTTTTTTCTCAGTTTTTCTGCTCAGTTTTTCTGCTCAGTTTTTTCTTTAGTTTTTTTTCTCTGTTCTTTTTTTCACAGTTTTTTTCACAGTTTTTTTCTAAGTTTTTCTTCAGTTTTTTCAGTCGTTTTTTTCTCAATTTTTCTTCTCAGTTTTTTCCTCCGTTTTTCTTCAGTTTTTTTAAATAGTTTTTTTTCTCAGTTTTTCTGATCAGTTTTTCTGCTCAGTTTTTTCTCAGTTTTTTTTCTCAATTCTTTTTTTTCACAGTTTGGTGCACAGTTTTTTTCTAAGTTTTTCTTCAGTTTTTTTTCTCAGTTCTTTTTTTTCACAGTTTTTTTCACAGTATTTTTCTAAGTTTTTCTTCAGTTTTTTCAGTCTTTTTTTCTCAGTTTTTCTTCTCAGTTTTTTTCATCCGTTTTTCTTCAGTTTTTTTCTCAGTTTTTCTGCTCAGTTTTTCTGCTCAGTTTTTTCTCAGTTTTTTTCCTCAGTTCTTTTTTCCCACAGTTTTGTGCACAGTTTTTTTCTAAGTTTTTCTTCAGTTTTTTTTCTCAGTTCTATTTTTTCACAGTTTTTTTCAGTTTTTTTCTAAGTTTTTCTTCAGTTTTTTCAGTCTTTTTTTCTCAGTTTTTCTTCTCATTTTTTTTCATCCGTTTTTCTTCAGTTTTTTTTTAGTTTTTTTCTCAGTTTTTCTGCTCAGTTTTTCTGCTCAGTTTTTTCTCAGTTTTTTTCCTCAGTTCTTTTTTTTCACAGTTTTGTGCACAGTTTTTTTCTAAATTTTTCTTCAGTTTTTTTTCTCAGTTCTTTTTTTTCACAGTTTTTTTCTAAGTTTTTCTTCAGTTTTTTCAGTCTTTTTTTCTCAGTTTTTCTTCTCATTTTTTTTCATCCGTTTTTCTTCAGTATTTTTTTCAGTTTTTTTCTCAGTTTTTCTGCTCAGTTTTTCTGCTCAGTTTTTTCTCAGTTTTTTTCCTCAGTTCTTTTTTTCCACAGTTTTGTGCACAGTTTTTTTCTAAATTTTTCTTCAGTTTTTTTTCTCAGTTCTTTTTTTTCACAGTTTTTTTCTAATTTTTTCTTCAGTTTTTTCAGTCTTTTTTTCTCAGTTTTTCTTCTCAGTTTTTTTCATCCGTTTTTCTTCAGTTTTTTTCTCAGTTTTTCTGCTCAGTTTTTCTGCTCAGTTTTTTCTCAGTTTTTTTCCTCAGTTCTTTTTTCCCACAGTTTTGTGCACAGTTTTTTTCTAAGTTTTTCTTCAGTTTTTTCAGTCTTTTTTTCTCAGTTTTTCTTCTCAGTTTTTTTCATCCGTTTTTCTTCAGTTTTTTTAATAGTTTTTTTCTCAGTTTTTCTGCTCAGTTTTTCTGCTCAGTTTTTTCTCAGTTTTTTTCCTCAGTTCTTTTTTTTCACAGTTTTGTGCACAGTTTTTTTCTAAATTTTTCTTCAGTTTTTTTTCTCAGTTCTTTTTTTTCACAGTTTTTTTCTAAGTTTTTCTTCAGTTTTTTCAGTCGTTTTTTCTCAATTTTTCTTCTCAGTTTTTTTACTCCGTTTTTCTTCAGTATTTTTTTCAGTTTTTTTCTCAGTTTTTCTGCTCAGTTTTTCTGCTCAGTTTTTTGTTCAGTTTTTTTTCTCACTTCTTTTTTTCACAGTTTTTTTCTAAGTTTTTCTTCAGTTTTTTCAGTCGTTTTTTCTCAATTTTTCTTCTCAGTTTTTTTCCTCCGTTTTTCTTCAGTTTTTTTTTAGTTTTTTTCTCAGTTTTTCTGCTCAGTTTTTCTGCTCAGTTTTTTCTCAGTTTTTTTCCTCAGTTCTTTTTTTTCACAGTTTTGTGCACAGTTTTTTTCTAAATTTTTCTTCAGTTTTTTTTCTCAGTTCTTTTTTTTCACAGTTTTTTTCTAAGTTTTTCTTCAGTTTTTTCAGTCGTTTTTTCTCAATTTTTCTTCTCAGTTTTTTTACTCCGTTTTTCTTCAGTATTTTTTTCAGTTTTTTTCTCAGTTTTTCTGCTCAGTTTTTCTGCTCAGTTTTTTCTCAGTTTTTTTCCTCAGTTCTTTTTTTCCACAGTTTTGTGCACAGTTTTTTTTCTAAATTTTTCTTCAGTTTTTTTTCTCCGTTCTTTTTTTTCTTCAGTTTTTTCAGTCGTTTTTCTCAATTTTTCTTCTCAGTTTTTTTACTCCGTTTTTCTTCAGGATTTTTTAATAGTTTTTTTCTCAGTTTTTCTGCTCAGTTTTTCTGCTCAGTTTTTTCTTCAGTTTTTTTTCTCAGTTCTTTTTTTCACAGTTTTGTGCACAGTTTTTTTCTAAATTTTTCTTCAGTTTTTTTTCTCAGTTCTTTTTTTTCACAGTTTTTTTCTAAGTTTTTCTTCAGTTTTTTCAGTCGTTTTTTCTCAATTTTTCTTCTCAGTTTTTTTACTCCGTTTTTCTTCAGTATTTTTTTCAGTTTTTTTCTCAGTTTTTCTGCTCAGTTTTTCTGCTCAGTTTTTTCTTCAGTTTTTTTTCTCAGTTCTTTTTTTCACAGTTTTTTTCACAGTTTTTTTCTAAGTTTTTCTTCAGTTTTTTCAGTCGTTTTTTCTCAATTTTTCTTTTCAGTTTTTTTACTCCGTTTTTCTTCAGTATTTTTTAAATCGTTTTTTTCTCAGTTTTTCTGCTCAGTTTTTCTGCTCAGTTTTTTCTTTAGTTTTTTTTCTCTGTTCTTTTTTTCACAGTTTTTTTCACAGTTTTTTTCTAAGTTTTTCTTCAGTTTTTTCAGTCGTTTTTTCTCAATTTTTCTTCTCAGTTTTTTTACTCCGTTTTTCTTCAGTATTTTTTAAATAGTTTTTTTCTCAGTTTTTCTGCTCAGTTTTTCTGCTCAGTTTTTTCTTTAGTTTTTTTTCTCTGTTCTTTTTTTCACAGTTTTTTTCACAGTTTTTTTCTAAGTTTTTCTTCAGTTTTTTCAGTCGTTTTTTTCTCAATTTTTCTTCTCAGTTTTTTCCTCCGTTTTTCTTCAGTTTTTTTAAATAGTTTTTTTTCTCAGTTTTTCTGATCAGTTTTTCTGCTCAGTTTTTTCTCAGTTTTTTTTCTCAATTCTTTTTTTTCACAGTTTGGTGCACAGTTTTTTTCTAAGTTTTTCTTCAGTTTTTTTTCTCAGTTCTTTTTTTTCACAGTTTTTTTCACAGTATTTTTCTAAGTTTTTCTTCAGTTTTTTCAGTCTTTTTTTCTCAGTTTTTCTTCTCAGTTTTTTTCATCCGTTTTTCTTCAGTTTTTTTCTCAGTTTTTCTGCTCAGTTTTTCTGCTCAGTTTTTTCTCAGTTTTTTTCCTCAGTTCTTTTTTCCCACAGTTTTGTGCACAGTTTTTTTCTAAGTTTTTCTTCAGTTTTTTTTCTCAGTTCTATTTTTTCACAGTTTTTTTCAGTTTTTTTCTAAGTTTTTCTTCAGTTTTTTCAGTCTTTTTTTCTCAGTTTTTCTTCTCATTTTTTTTCATCCGTTTTTCTTCAGTTTTTTTTTAGTTTTTTTCTCAGTTTTTCTGCTCAGTTTTTCTGCTCAGTTTTTTCTCAGTTTTTTTCCTCAGTTCTTTTTTTTCACAGTTTTGTGCAGTTTTTTTCTAAATTTTTCTTCAGTTTTTTTTCTCAGTTCTTTTTTTTCACAGTTTTTTTCTAAGTTTTTCTTCAGTTTTTTTTCTCAGTTCTTTTTTTTCACAGTTTTTTTCAGTTTTTTTCTAAGTTTTTCTTCAGTTTTTTTTCTCAGTTCTTTTTTTTCACAGTTTTTTTCACAGTTTTTTTCTAATTTTTTCTTCAGTTTTTTCAGTCTTTTTTTCTCAGTTTTTCTTCTCAGTTTTTTTCATCCGTTTTTCTTCAGTTTTTTTCTCAGTTTTTCTGCTCAGTTTTTCTGCTCAGTTTTTTCTCAGTTTTTTTCCTCAGTTCTTTTTTCCCACAGTTTTGTGCACAGTTTTTTTCTAAGTTTTTCTTCAGTTTTTTCAGTCTTTTTTTCTCAGTTTTTCTTCTCAGTTTTTTTCATCCGTTTTTCTTCAGTTTTTTTAATAGTTTTTTTCTCAGTTTTTCTGCTCAGTTTTTCTGCTCAGTTTTTTCTCAGTTTTTTTCCTCAGTTCTTTTTTTTCACAGTTTTGTGCACAGTTTTTTTCTAAATTTTTCTTCAGTTTTTTTTCTCAGTTCTTTTTTTTCACAGTTTTTTTCTAAGTTTTTCTTCAGTTTTTTCAGTCGTTTTTTCTCAATTTTTCTTCTCAGTTTTTTTACTCCGTTTTTCTTCAGTATTTTTTTCAGTTTTTTTCTCAGTTTTTCTGCTCAGTTTTTCTGCTCAGTTTTTTGTTCAGTTTTTTTTCTCACTTCTTTTTTTCACAGTTTTTTTCTAAGTTTTTCTTCAGTTTTTTCAGTCGTTTTTTCTCAATTTTTCTTCTCAGTTTTTTTCCTCCGTTTTTCTTCAGTTTTTTTTTAGTTTTTTTCTCAGTTTTTCTGCTCAGTTTTTCTGCTCAGTTTTTTCTCAGTTTTTTTCCTCAGTTCTTTTTTTTCACAGTTTTGTGCACAGTTTTTTTCTAAATTTTTCTTCAGTTTTTTTTCTCAGTTCTTTTTTTTCACAGTTTTTTTCTAAGTTTTTCTTCAGTTTTTTCAGTCGTTTTTTCTCAATTTTTCTTCTCAGTTTTTTTACTCCGTTTTTCTTCAGTATTTTTTTCAGTTTTTTTCTCAGTTTTTCTGCTCAGTTTTTCTGCTCAGTTTTTTCTCAGTTTTTTTCCTCAGTTCTTTTTTTCCACAGTTTTGTGCACAGTTTTTTTTCTAAATTTTTCTTCAGTTTTTTTTCTCCGTTCTTTTTTTTCTTCAGTTTTTTCAGTCGTTTTTCTCAATTTTTCTTCTCAGTTTTTTTACTCCGTTTTTCTTCAGGATTTTTTAATAGTTTTTTTCTCAGTTTTTCTGCTCAGTTTTTCTGCTCAGTTTTTTCTTCAGTTTTTTTTCTCAGTTCTTTTTTTCACAGTTTTGTGCACAGTTTTTTTCTAAATTTTTCTTCAGTTTTTTTTCTCAGTTCTTTTTTTTCACAGTTTTTTTCTAAGTTTTTCTTCAGTTTTTTCAGTCGTTTTTTCTCAATTTTTCTTCTCAGTTTTTTTACTCCGTTTTTCTTCAGTATTTTTTTCAGTTTTTTTCTCAGTTTTTCTGCTCAGTTTTTCTGCTCAGTTTTTTCTTCAGTTTTTTTTCTCAGTTCTTTTTTTCACAGTTTTTTTCACAGTTTTTTTCTAAGTTTTTCTTCAGTTTTTTCAGTCGTTTTTTCTCAATTTTTCTTTTCAGTTTTTTTACTCCGTTTTTCTTCAGTATTTTTTAAATCGTTTTTTTCTCAGTTTTTCTGCTCAGTTTTTCTGCTCAGTTTTTTCTTTAGTTTTTTTTCTCTGTTCTTTTTTTCACAGTTTTTTTCACAGTTTTTTTCTAAGTTTTTCTTCAGTTTTTTCAGTCGTTTTTTCTCAATTTTTCTTCTCAGTTTTTTTACTCCGTTTTTCTTCAGTATTTTTTAAATAGTTTTTTTCTCAGTTTTTCTGCTCAGTTTTTCTGCTCAGTTTTTTCTTTAGTTTTTTTTCTCTGTTCTTTTTTTCACAGTTTTTTTCACAGTTTTTTTCTAAGTTTTTCTTCAGTTTTTTCAGTCGTTTTTTTCTCAATTTTTCTTCTCAGTTTTTTCCTCCGTTTTTCTTCAGTTTTTTTAAATAGTTTTTTTTCTCAGTTTTTCTGATCAGTTTTTCTGCTCAGTTTTTTCTCAGTTTTTTTTCTCAATTCTTTTTTTTCACAGTTTGGTGCACAGTTTTTTTCTAAGTTTTTCTTCAGTTTTTTTTCTCAGTTCTTTTTTTTCACAGTTTTTTTCACAGTATTTTTCTAAGTTTTTCTTCAGTTTTTTCAGTCTTTTTTTCTCAGTTTTTCTTCTCAGTTTTTTTCATCCGTTTTTCTTCAGTTTTTTTCTCAGTTTTTCTGCTCAGTTTTTCTGCTCAGTTTTTTCTCAGTTTTTTTCCTCAGTTCTTTTTTCCCACAGTTTTGTGCACAGTTTTTTTCTAAGTTTTTCTTCAGTTTTTTTTCTCAGTTCTATTTTTTCACAGTTTTTTTCAGTTTTTTTCTAAGTTTTTCTTCAGTTTTTTCAGTCTTTTTTTCTCAGTTTTTCTTCTCATTTTTTTTCATCCGTTTTTCTTCAGTTTTTTTTTAGTTTTTTTCTCAGTTTTTCTGCTCAGTTTTTCTGCTCAGTTTTTTCTCAGTTTTTTTCCTCAGTTCTTTTTTTTCACAGTTTTGTGCAGTTTTTTTCTAAATTTTTCTTCAGTTTTTTTTCTCAGTTCTTTTTTTTCACAGTTTTTTTCTAAGTTTTTCTTCAGTTTTTTTTCTCAGTTCTTTTTTTTCACAGTTTTTTTCAGTTTTTTTCTAAGTTTTTCTTCAGTTTTTTCAGTCTTTTTTCTCAGTTTTTCTTCTCAGTTTTTTTCATCCGTTTTTCTTCAGTTTTTTTTAATAGTTTTTTTCTCAGTTTTTCTGCTCAGTTTTTCTGCTCAGTTTTTTTCCTCAGTTCTTTTTTTTTTACAGTTTTGTGCACAGTTTTTTTCTAAATTTTTCTTCAGTTTTTTTTCTCAGTTCTTTTTTTTCACAGTTTTTTTCTAAGTTTTTCTTCAGTTTTTTCAGTCGTTTTTTCTCAATTTTTCTTCTCAGTTTTTTTACTCTGTTTTTCTTCAGTATTTTTTTCAGTTTTTTTCTCAGTTTTTCTGCTCAGTTTTTCTGCTCAATTTTTTGTTCAGTTTTTTTTCTCACTTCTTTTTTTCACAGTTTTTTTCTAAGTTTTTCTTCAGTTTTTTCAGTCGTTTTTTCTCAATTTTTCTTCTCAGTTTTTTTCCTCCGTTTTTCTTCAGTTTTTTTAAATAGTTTTTTTCTCAGTTTTTCTGCTCAGTTTTTCTGCTCAGTTTTTTCTCAGTTTTTTTCCTCAGTTCTTTTTTTCCGCAGTTTTGTGCACAGTTTTTTTTCTAAATTTTTCTTCAGTTTTTTTTCTCCGTTCTTTTTTTTCTTCAGTTTTTTCAGTCGTTTTTCTCAATTTTTCTTCTCAGTTTTTTTACTCCGTTTTTCTTCAGGATTTTTTAAATAGTTTTTTTCTCAGTTTTTCTGCTCAGTTTTTCTGCTCAGTTTTTCTTCAGTTTTTTTTCTCAGTTCTTTTTTTCACAGTTTTTTTCACAGTTTTTTCTAAGTTTTTCTTCAGTTTTTTCAGTCGTTTTTTCTCAATTTTTCTTCTCAGTTTTTTTACTCCGTTTTTCTTCAGTATTTTTTAAATAGTTTTTTTCTCAGTTTTTCTGCTCAGTTTTTCTGCTCAGTTTTTTCTTTAGTTTTTTTTCTCTGTTCTTTTTTTCACAGTTTTTTTCACAGTTTTTTTCTAAGTTTTTCTTCAGTTTTTTCAGTCGTTTTTTCTCAATTTTTCTGCTCAGTTTTTTTCCTCCGTTTTTCTTCAGTTTTTTTTAATAGTTTTTTTCTCAGTTTTTCTGCTCAGTTTTTCTGCTCAGTTTTTTCTCAGTTTTTTTCCTCAGTTCTTTTTTTCCACAGTTTTGTGCACAGTTTTTTTTCTAAATTTTTCTTCAGTTTTTTTTCTCCGTTCTTTTTTTTCTTCAGTTTTTTCAGTCGTTTTTCTCAATTTTTCTTCTCAGTTTTTTTACACCGTTTTTCTTCAGCATTTTTTTAATAGTTTTTTTCTCAGTTTTTCTGCTCAGTTTTTCTGCTCAGTTTTTTCTTCAGTTTTTTTTCTCAGTTCTTTTTTTCACAGTTTTTTTCACAGTTTTTTTCTAAGTTTTTCTTCAGTTTTTTCAGTCGTTTTTTCTCAATTTTTCTTCTCAGTTTTTTTACTCCGTTTTTCTTCAGTATTTTTTAAATAGTTTTTTTCTCAGTTTTTCTGCTCAGTTTTTCTGCTCAGTTTTTTCTTTAGTTTTTTTTCTCTGTTCTTTTTTTCACAGTTTTTTTCACAGTTTTTTTCTAAGTTTTTCTTCAGTTTTTTCAGTCGTTTTTTCTCAATTTTTCTTCTCAGTTTTTTCCTCCGTTTTTCTTCAGTTTTTTTAAATAGTTTTTTTTCTCAGTTTTTCTGATCAGTTTTTCTGCTCAGTTTTTTCTCAGTTTTTTTTCTCAATTCTTTTTTTTCACAGTTTGGTGCACAGTTTTTTTCTAAGTTTTTCTTCAGTTTTTTTTCTCAGTTCTTTTTTTTCACAGTTTTTTTCACAGTATTTTTCTAAGTTTTTCTTCAGTTTTTTCAGTCTTGTTTCTCAGTTTTTCTTCTCAGTTTTTTTCATCCGTTTTTCTTCAGTTTTTTTCTCAGTTTTTCTGCTCAGTTTTTCTGCTCAGTTTTTTCTCAGTTTTTTTCCTCAGTTCTTTTTTCCCACAGTTTTGTGCACAGTTTTTTTCTAAGTTTTTCTTCAGTTTTTTTTCTCAGTTCTTTTTTTTCACAGTTTTTTTCAGTTTTTTTCTAAGTTTTTCTTCAGTTTTTTCAGTCTTTTTTTCTCAGTTTTTCTTCTCATTTTTTTTCATCCGTTTTTCTTCAGTTTTTTTTTAGTTTTTTTCTCAGTTTTTCTGCTCAGTTTTTCTGCTCAGTTTTTTCTCAGTTTTTTTCCTCAGTTCTTTTTTTTCACAGTTTTGTGCACAGTTTTTTTCTAAATTTTTCTTCAGTTTTTTTTCTCAGTTCTTTTTTTTCACAGTTTTTTTCTAAGTTTTTCTTCAGTTTTTTCAGTCGTTTTTTCTCAATTTTTCTTCTCAGTTTTTTTACTCCGTTTTTCTTCAGTATTTTTTTCAGTTTTTTTCTCAGTTTTTCTGCTCAGTTTTTCTGCTCAGTTTTTTCTCAGTTTTTTTCTTCAGTTCTTTTTTTCCACAGTTTTGTGCACAGTTTTTTTTCTAAATTTTTCTTCAGTTTTTTTTCTCCGTTCTTTTTTTTCTTCAGTTTTTTCAGTCGTTTTTCTCAATTTTTCTTCTCAGTTTTTTTACACCGTTTTTCTTCAGGATTTTTTTAATAGTTTTTTTCTCAGTTTTTCTGCTCAGTTTTTCTGCTCAGTTTTTTCTTCAGTTTTTTTTCTCAGTTCTTTTTTTCACAGTTTTTTTCACAGTTTTTTTCTAAGTTTTTCTTCAGTTTTTTCAGTCGTTTTTTCTCAATTTTTCTTCTCAGTTTTTTTACTCCGTTTTTCTTCAGTATTTTTTAAATAGTTTTTTTCTCAGTTTTTCTGCTCAGTTTTTCTGCTCAGTTTTTTCTTTAGTTTTTTTTCTCTGTTCTTTTTTTCACAGTTTTTTTCACAGTTTTTTTCTAAGTTTTTCTTCAGTTTTTTCAGTCGTTTTTTCTCAATTTTTCTTCTCAGTTTTTTTCCTCCGTTTTTCTTCAGTTTTTTTTAATAGTTTTTTTCTCAGTTTTTCTGCTCAGTTTTTCTGCTCAGTTTTTTCTCAGTTTTTTTCCTCAGTTCTTTTTTTCCACAGTTTTGTGCACAGTTTTTTTTCTAAATTTTTCTTCAGTTTTTTTTCTCCGTTCTTTTTTTTCTTCAGTTTTTTCAGTCGTTTTTCTCAATTTTTCTTCTCAGTTTTTTTACACCGTTTTTCTTCAGGATTTTTTTAATAGTTTTTTTCTCAGTTTTTCTGCTCAGTTTTTCTGCTCAGTTTTTTCTTTAGTTTTTTTTCTCTGTTCTTTTTTTCACAGTTTTTTTCACAGTTTTTTTCTAAGTTTTTCTTCAGTTTTTTCAGTCGTTTTTTCTCAATTTTTCTTCTCAGTTTTTTTCCTCCATTTTTCTTCAGTTTTTTTTAATAGTTTTTTTCTCAGTTTTTCTGCTCAGTTTTTCTGCTCAGTTTTTTCTCAGTTTTTTTCCTCAGTTCTTTTTTTCCACAGTTTTGTGCACAGTTTTTTTTCTAAATTTTTCTTCAGTTTTTTTTCTCCGTTCTTTTTTTTCTTCAGTTTTTTCAGTCGTTTTTCTCAATTTTTCTTCTCAGTTTTTTTACACCGTTTTTCTTCAGGATTTTTTTAATAGTTTTTTTCTCAGTTTTTCTGCTCAGTTTTTCTGCTCAGTTTTTTCTTCAGTTTTTTTTCTCAGTTCTTTTTTTCACAGTTTTTTTCACCGTTTTTTTCTAAGTTTTTCTTCAGTTTTTTCAGTCGTTTTTTCTCAATTTTTCTTTTCAGTTTTTTTACTCCGTTTTTCTTCAGTATTTTTTAAATAGTTTTTTTCTCAGTTTTTCTGCTCAGTTTTTCTGCTCAGTTTTTTCTTTAGTTTTTTTTCTCTGTTCTTTTTTTCACAGTTTTTTTCACAGTTTTTTTCTAAGTTTTTCTTCAGTTTTTTCAGTCGTTTTTTCTCAATTTTTCTTCTCAGTTTTTTTACTCCGTTTTTCTTCAGTATTTTTTAAATAGTTTTTTTCTCAGTTTTTCTGCTCAGTTTTTCTGCTCAGTTTTTTCTTTAGTTTTTTTTCTCTGTTCTTTTTTTCACAGTTTTTTTCACAGTTTTTTTCTAAGTTTTTCTTCAGTTTTTTCAGTCGTTTTTTTCTCAATTTTTCTTCTCAGTTTTTTCCTCCGTTTTTCTTCAGTTTTTTTAAATAGTTTTTTTTCTCAGTTTTTCTGATCAGTTTTTCTGCTCAGTTTTTTCTCAGTTTTTTTTCTCAATTCTTTTTTTTCACAGTTTGGTGCACAGTTTTTTTCTAAGTTTTTCTTCAGTTTTTTTTCTCAGTTCTTTTTTTTCACAGTTTTTTTCACAGTATTTTTCTAAGTTTTTCTTCAGTTTTTTCAGTCTTTTTTTCTCAGTTTTTCTTCTCAGTTTTTTTCATCCGTTTTTCTTCAGTTTTTTTCTCAGTTTTTCTGCTCAGTTTTTCTGCTCAGTTTTTTCTCAGTTTTTTTCCTCAGTTCTTTTTTCCCACAGTTTTGTGCACAGTTTTTTTCTAAGTTTTTCTTCAGTTTTTTTTCTCAGTTCTATTTTTTCACAGTTTTTTTCAGTTTTTTTCTAAGTTTTTCTTCAGTTTTTTCAGTCTTTTTTTCTCAGTTTTTCTTCTCATTTTTTTTCATCCGTTTTTCTTCAGTTTTTTTTTAGTTTTTTTCTCAGTTTTTCTGCTCAGTTTTTCTGCTCAGTTTTTTCTCAGTTTTTTTCCTCAGTTCTTTTTTTTCACAGTTTTGTGCACAGTTTTTTTCTAAATTTTTCTTCAGTTTTTTTTCTCAGTTCTTTTTTTTCACAGTTTTTTTCTAAGTTTTTCTTCAGTTTTTTCAGTCTTTTTTTCTCAGTTTTTCTTCTCATTTTTTTTCATCCGTTTTTCTTCAGTATTTTTTTCAGTTTTTTTCTCAGTTTTTCTGCTCAGTTTTTCTGCTCAGTTTTTTCTCAGTTTTTTTCCTCAGTTCTTTTTTTCCACAGTTTTGTGCACAGTTTTTTTCTAAATTTTTCTTCAGTTTTTTTTCTCAGTTCTTTTTTTTCACAGTTTTTTTCTAATTTTTTCTTCAGTTTTTTCAGTCTTTTTTTCTCAGTTTTTCTTCTCAGTTTTTTTCATCCGTTTTTCTTCAGTTTTTTTCTCAGTTTTTCTGCTCAGTTTTTCTGCTCAGTTTTTTCTCAGTTTTTTTCCTCAGTTCTTTTTTCCCACAGTTTTGTGCACAGTTTTTTTCTAAGTTTTTCTTCAGTTTTTTTTCTCAGTTCTTTTTTTTCACAGTTTTTTTCAGTTTTTTTCTAAGTTTTTCTTCAGTTTTTTCAGTCTTTTTTTCTCAGTTTTTCTTCTCAGTTTTTTTCATCCGTTTTTCTTCAGTTTTTTTAATAGTTTTTTTCTCAGTTTTTCTGCTCAGTTTTTCTGCTCAGTTTTTTCTCAGTTTTTTTCCTCAGTTCTTTTTTTTCATAGTTTTGTGCACAGTTTTTTTCTAAATTTTTCTTCAGTTTTTTTTCTCAGTTCTTTTTTTTCACAGTTTTTTTCTAAGTTTTTCTTCAGTTTTTTCAGTCGTTTTTTCTCAATTTTTCTTCTCAGTTTTTTTACTCCGTTTTTCTTCAGTATTTTTTTCAGTTTTTTTCTCAGTTTTTCTGCTCAGTTTTTCTGCTCAGTCTTTTGTTCAGTTTTTTTTCTCACTTCTTTTTTTCACAGTTTTTTTCTAAGTTTTTCTTCAGTTTTTTCAGTCGTTTTTTCTCAATTTTTCTTCTCAGTTTTTTTCCTCCGTTTTTCTTCAGTTTTTTTTTAGTTTTTTTCTCAGTTTTTCTGCTCAGTTTTTCTGCTCAGTTTTTTCTCAGTTTTTTTCCTCAGTTCTTTTTTTTCACAGTTTTGTGCACAGTTTTTTTCTAAATTTTTCTTCAGTTTTTTTTCTCAGTTCTTTTTTTTCACAGTTTTTTTCTAAGTTTTTCTTCAGTTTTTTCAGTCGTTTTTTCTCAATTTTTCTTCTCAGTTTTTTTACTCCGTTTTTCTTCAGTATTTTTTTCAGTTTTTTTCTCAGTTTTTCTGCTCAGTTTTTCTGCTCAGTTTTTTCTCAGTTTTTTTCCTCAGTTCTTTTTTTCCACAGTTTTGTGCACAGTTTTTTTTCTAAATTTTTCTTCAGTTTTTTTTCTCCGTTCTTTTTTTTCTTCAGTTTTTTCAGTCGTTTTTCTCAATTTTTCTTCTCAGTTTTTTTACTCCGTTTTTCTTCAGGATTTTTTAATAGTTTTTTTCTCAGTTTTTCTGCTCAGTTTTTCTGCTCAGTTTTTTCTTCAGTTTTTTTTCTCAGTTCTTTTTTTCACAGTTTTTTTCACAGTTTTTTCCTAAGTTTTTCTTCAGTTTTTTCAGTCGTTTTTTCTCAATTTTTCTTCTCAGTTTTTTTACTCCGTTTTTCTTCAGTATTTTTTAAATAGTTTTTTTCTCAGTTTTTCTGCTCAGTTTTTCTGCTCAGTTTTTTCTTTAGTTTTTTTTCTCTGTTCTTTTTTTCACAGTTTTTTTCACAGTTTTTTTCTAAGTTTTTCTTCAGTTTTTTCAGTCGTTTTTTCTCAATTTTTCTTCTCAGTTTTTTTCCTCCGTTTTTCTTCAGTTTTTTTAAATAGTTTTTTTTCTCAGTTTTTCTGATCAGTTTTTCTGCTCAGTTTTTTCTCAGTTTTTTTTCTCAATTCTTTTTTTTCACAGTTTGGTGCACAGTTTTTTTCTAAGTTTTTCTTCAGTGTTTTTCTCAGTTCTTTTTTTTCACAGTTTTTTTCACAGTTTTTTTCTAAGTTTTTCTTCAGTTTTTTCAGTCTTTTTTTCTCAGTTTTTCTTCTCAGTTTTTTTCATCCGTTTTTCTTCAGTTTTTTTCTCAGTTTTTCTGCTCAGTTTTTCTGCTCAGTTTTTTCTCAGTTTTTTTCCTCAGTTCTTTTTTCCCACAGTTTTGTGCACAGTTTTTTTCTAAGTTTTTCTTCAGTTTTTTTTCTCAGTTCTTTTTTTTCACAGTTTTTTTCAGTTTTTTTCTAAGTTTTTCTTCAGTTTTTTCAGTCTTTTTTTCTCAGTTTTTCTTCTCAGTTTTTTTCATCCGTTTTTCTTCAGTTTTTTTTAATAGTTTTTTTCTCAGTTTTTCTGCTCAGTTTTTCTGCTCAGTTTTTTCTCAGTTTTTTTCCTCAGTTCTTTTTTTTCAAAGTTTTGTTCACAGTTTTTTTCTAAATGTTTCTTCAGTTTTTTTTCTCAGTTCTTTTTTTTCACAGTTTTTTTCTAAGTTTTTCTTCAGTTTTTTCAGTCGTTTTTTCTCAATTTTTCTTCTCAGTTTTTTTACTCCGTTTTTCTTCAGTATTTTTTTCAGTTTTTTTCTCAGTTTTTCTGCTCAGTTTTTCTGCTCAGTTTTTTGTTCAGTTTTTTTTCTCACTTCTTTTTTTCACAGTTTTTTTCTAAGTTTTTCTTCAGTTTTTTCAGTCGTTTTTTCTCAATTTTTCTTCTCAGTTTTTTTCCTCCGTTTTTCTTCAGTTTTTTAAAAGTTTTTTTCTCAGTTTTTCTGCTGAGTTTTTCTGCTCAGTTTTTTCTCAGTTTTTTTCCTCAGTTCTTTTTTTCCACAGTTTTGTGCACAGTTTTTTTTCTAAATTTTTCTTCAGTTTTTTTTCTCCGTTATTTTTTTTCTTCAGTTTTTTCAGTCGTTTTTCTTAATTTTTCTTCTCAGTTTTTTTAGTCCGTTTTTCTTCAGGATTTTTTTAATAGTTTTTTTCTCAGTTTTTCTGCTAAGTTTTTCTGCTCAGTTTTTTCTTCAGTTTTTTTTCTCAGTTCTTTTTTTCACAGTTTTTTTCACAGTTTTTTTCTAAGTTTTTCTTCAGTTTTTTCAGTCGTTTTTTCTCAATTTTTCTTCTCAGTTTTTTTACTCCGTTTTTCTTTAGTATTTTTTTAATAGTTTTATTCTCAGTTTTTCTGCTCAGTTTTTCTGCTCAGTTTTTTCTTCAGTTTTTTTTCTCAGTTCTTTTCACAGTTTTTTTCTAAGTTTTTCTTCAGTTTTTTCAGTCGTTTTTCTCAATTTTTCTTCTCAGTTTTTTTACTCCGTTTTTCTTCAGTATTTTTTAAATAGTTTTTTTCTCAGTTTTTCTGCTCAGTTTTTCTGCTCAGTTTTTTCTTCAGTTTTTTTTCTCAGTTCTTTTTTTCACAGTTTTTTTCACAGTTTTTTTCTAAGTTTTTCTTCAGTTTTTTCAGTCGTTTTTTCTCAATTTTTCTTCTCAGTTTTTTTCCTCCGTTTTTTTTTCAGTTTTTTTAAATAGTTTTTTTTCTCAGTTTTTCTGCTCAGTTTTTTCTCAGTTTTTTTCCTCAGTTCTTTTTTCCCACAGTTTTGTGCACAGTTTTTTTCTAAGTTTTTCCAGTTTTTTTTCTCAGTTCTTTTTTTTCACAGTTTTTTTCAGTTTTTTTCTAAGTTTTTCTTCAGTTTTTTCAGTCTTTTTTTCTCAGTTTTTCTTCTCAGTTTTTTTCATCCGTTTTTCTTCAGTTTTTTTTAATAGTTTTTTTCTCAGTTTTTCTGCTCAGTTTTTCTGCTCAGTTTTTTCTCAGTTTTTTTCCTCAGTTCTTTTTTTTCACAGTTTTGTGCACAGTTTTTTTCTAAATTTTTCTTCAGTTTTTTTTCTCAGTTCTTTTTTTTCACAGTTTTTTTCTAAGTTTTTCTTCAGTTTTTTCAGTCGTTTTTTCTCAATTTTTCTTCTCAGTTTTTTTACTCCGTTTTTTTTCAGTATTTTTTTCAGTTTTTTTCTCAGTTTTTCTGCTCAGTTTTTCTGCTCAGTTTTTTGTTCAGTTTTTTTTCTCACTTCTTTTTTTCACAGTTTTTTTCTAAGTTTTTCTTCAGTTTTTTCAGTCGTTTTTTCTCAATTTTTCTTCTCAGTTTTTTCCTCCGTTTTTCTTCAGTTTTTTAAAATAGTTTTTTTCTCAGTTTTTCTGCTCAGTTTTTCTGCTCAGTTTTTTCTCAGTTTTTTTCCTCAGTTCTTTTTTTCCACAGTTTTGTGCACAGTTTTTTTTCTAAATTTTTCTTCAGTTTTTTTTCTCCGTTCTTTTTTTTCTTCAGTTTTTTCAGTCGTTTTTCTCAATTTTTCTTCTCAGTTTTTTTACTCCGTTTTTCTTCAGGATTTTTTTAATAGTTTTTTTCTCAGTTTTTCTGCTCAGTTTTTCTGCTCAGTTTTTTCTTCAGTTTTTTTTCTCAGTTCTTTTTTTCACAGTTTTTTTCACAGTTTTTTTCTAAGTTTTTCTTCAGTTTTTTCAGTCGTTTTTTCTCAATTTTTCTTCTCAGTTTTTTTACTCCGTTTTTCTTCAGTATTTTTTAAATAGTTTTTTTCTCAGTTTTTCTGCTCAGTTTTTCTGCTCAGTTTTTTCTTTAGTTTTTTTTCTCTGTTCTTTTTTTCACAGTTTTTTTCACAGTTTTTTTCTAAGTTTTTCTTCAGTTTTTTCAGTCGTTTTTTCTCAATTTTTCTTCTCAGTTTTTTTCCTCCGTTTTTCTTCAGTTTTTTTAAATAGTTTTTTTTCTCAGTTTTTCTGATCAGTTTTTCTGCTCAGTTTTTTCTCAGTTTTTTTCCTCAGTTCTTTTTTCCCACAGTTTTGTGCACAGTTTTTTTCTAAGTTTTTCTTCAGTTTTTTCAGTCTTTTTTTCTCAATTTTTCTTCTCAGTTTTTTTACTCCGTTTTTCTTCAGTATTTTTTTCATAGTTTTTTTCTCAGTTTTTCTGCTCAGTTTTTCTGCTCAGTTTTTTCTTCAGTTTTTTTCTCAGTTCTTTTTTTTCACAGTTTTGTGCACAGTTTTTTTCTAAATTTTTCTTCAGTTTTTTTTCTCCGTTCTTTTTTTTCTTCAGTTTTTTTAGTAGTTTTTCTCAATTTTTCTTCTGTTTTTTTACTCCGTTTTTCTTCAGTATTTTTTTAATAGTTTTATTCTCAGTTTTTCTGCTCAATTTTTCTGCTCAGTTTTTTATCAGTTTTTTCACTCAATTCTTTTTTTTCACACTTTTGTGCACAGTATTTTTCTAAGTTTTTCTTCAGTTTTTTATCTCAGTTCTTCTTTTTCACAGTTTTTTTCACAGTTTTTTTCACAGTTTTTTTCTAAGTTTTTCTTCAGTTTTTTCAGTCGTTTTTCTCAATTTTTCTTCTCAGTTTTTTTACTCCGTTTTTCTTCAGTATTTTTTAAATAGTTTTTTTCTCAGTTTTTCTGCTCAGTTTTTCTTTAGTTTTTTTTCTCTGTTCTTTTTTTCACAGTTTTTTTCACAGTTTTTTTCTAAGTTTTTCTTCAGTTTTTTCAGTCTTTTTTTCTCAGTTTTTCTTCTCAGTTTTTTTCATCCGTTTTTCTTCAGTTTTTTTCTCAGTTTTTCTGCTCAGTTTTTCTGCTCAGTTTTTTCTCAGTTTTTTTCCTCAGTTCTTTTTTCCCACAGTTTTGTGCACAGTTTTTTTCTAAGTTTTTCTTCAGTTTTTTCAGTCTTTTTTTCTCAATTTTTCTTCTCAGTTTTTTTACTCCGTTTTTCTTCAGTATTTTTTTCATAGTTTTTTTCTCAGTTTTTCTGCTCAGTTTTTCTGCTCAGTTTTTTCTTCAGTTTTTTTTCTCAGTTCTTTTTTTTCACAGTTTTGTGCAGTTTTTTTCTAAATTTTTCTTCAGTTTTTTTTCTCCGTTCTTTTTTTTCTTCAGTTTTTTTAGTAGTTTTTCTCAATTTTTCTTCTCAGTTTTTTTACTCCGTTTTTCTTCAGTATTTTTTTAATAGTTTTATTCTCAGTTTTTCTGCTCAATTTTTCTGCTCAGTTTTTTCTCAGTTTTTTCACTCAATTCTTTTTTTTCACACTTTTGTGCACAGTATTTTTCTAAGTTTTTCTTCAGTTTTTTTTCTCAGTTCTTTTTTTTCACAGTTTTTTTCACAGTTTTTTTCACAGTTTTTTTCTAAATTTTTCTTCAGTTTTTTTTCTCCGTTCTTTTTTTTCTTCAGTTTTTTTAGTAGTTTTTCTCAATTTTTCTTCTCAGTTTTTTTACTCCATTTTTCTTCAGTATTTTTTTAATAGTTTTATTCTCAGTTTTTCTGCTCAATTTTTCTGCTCAGTTTTTTCTCAGTTTTTTCACTCAATTCTTTTTTTTCACACTTTTGTGCACAGTATTTTTCTAAGTTTTTCTTCAGTTTTTTTCTCAGTTTTTCTGCTCAGTTTTTCTGCTCAGTTTTTTCTCAGTTTTTTTCCTCAGTTCTTTTTTCCCACAGTTTTGTGCACAGTTTTTTTCTAAGTTTTTCTTCAGTTTTTTTTCTCAGTTCTTTTTTTTCACAGTTTTTTTCAGTTTTTTTCTAAGTTTTTCTTCAGTTTTTTCAGTCTTTTTTTCTCAGTTTTTCTTCTCATTTTTTTTCATCCGTTTTTCTTCAGTTTTTTTTTAGTTTTTTTCTCAGTTTTTCTGCTCAGTTTTTCTGCTCAGTTTTTTCTCAGTTTTTTTCCTCAGTTCTTTTTTTTCACAGTTTTCTGCACAGTTTTTTTCTAAATTTTTCTTCAGTTTTTTTTCTCAGTTCTTTTTTTTCACAGTTTTTTTCTAAATTTTTCTTCAGTTTTTTCAGTCGTTTTTTCTCAATTTTTCTACTCAGTTTTTTTACTCCGTTTTTCTTCAGTATTTTTTTCAGTTTTTTTCTCAGTTTTTCTGCTCAGTTTTTCTGCTCAGTTTTTTCTCAGTTTTTTTCCTCAGTTCTTTTTTTCCACAGTTTTGTGCACAGTTTTTTTTCTAAATTTTTCTTCAGTTTTTTTTCTCCGTTCTTTTTTTTCTTCAGTTTTTTCAGTCGTTTTTCTCAATTTTTCTTCTCAGTTTTTTTACTCCGTTTTTCTTCAGGATTTTTTTAATAGTTTTTTTCTCAGTTTTTCTGCTCAGTTTTTCTGCTCAGTTTTTTCTTCAGTTTTTTTTCTCAGTTCTTTTTTTCACAGTTTTTTTCACAGTTTTTTTACTCCGTTTTTCTTCAGTATTTTTTAAATAGTTTTTTTCTCAGTTTTTCTGCTCAGTTTTTCTGCTCAGTTTTTTCTTTAGTTTTTTTTCTCTGTTCTTTTTTTCACAGTTTTTTTCACAGTTTTTTTCTAAGTTTTTCTTCAGTTTTTTCAGTCGTTTTTTCTCAATTTTTCTTCTCAGTTTTTTTCCTCCGTTTTTCTTCAGTTTTTTTAAATAGTTTTTTTTCTCAGTTTTTCTGATCAGTTTTTCTGCTCAGTTTTTTCTCAGTTTTTTTCCTCAGTTCTTTTTTTCCACAGTTTTGTGCACAGTTTTTTTCTAAATTTTTCTTCAGTTTTTTTTCTCAGTTCTTTTTTTTCACAGTTTTTTTCTAAGTTTTTCTTCAGTTTTTTCAGTCTTTTTTTCTCAGTTTTTCTTCTCAGTTTTTTTCATCCGTTTTTCTTCAGTTTTTTTCTCAGTTTTTCTGCTCAGTTTTTCTGCTCAGATTTTTCTCAGTTTTTTTCCTCAGTTCTTTTTTCCCACAGTTTTGTGCACAGTTTTTTTCTAAGTTTTTCTTCAGTTTTTTCAGTCTTTTTTTCTCAGTTTTTCTTCTCAGTTTTTTTCATCCGTTTTTCTTCAGTTTTTTTTAATAGTTTTTTTCTCAGTTTTTCTGCTCAGTTTTTCTGCTCAGTTTTTTCTCAGTTTTTTTCCTCAGTTCTTTTTTTTCACAGTTTTGTGCACAGTTTTTTTCTAAATTTTTCTTCAGTTTTTTTTCTCCGTTCTTTTTTTTCTTCAGTTTTTTTAGTAGTTTTTCTCAATTTTTCTTCTGTTTTTTTACTCCGTTTTTCTTCAGTATTTTTTTAATAGTTTTATTCTCAGTTTTTCTGCTCAATTTTTCTGCTCAGTTTTTTATCAGTTTTTTCACTCAATTCTTTTTTTTCACACTTTTGTGCACAGTATTTTTCTAAGTTTTTCTTCAGTTTTTTATCTCAGTTCTTCTTTTTCACAGTTTTTTTCACAGTTTTTTTCACAGTTTTTTTCTAAGTTTTTCTTCAGTTTTTTCAGTCGTTTTTCTCAATTTTTCTTCTCAGTTTTTTTACTCCGTTTTTCTTCAGTATTTTTTAAATAGTTTTTTTCTCAGTTTTTCTGCTCAGTTTTTCTTTAGTTTTTTTTCTCTGTTCTTTTTTTCACAGTTTTTTTCACAGTTTTTTTCTAAGTTTTTCTTCAGTTTTTTCAGTCTTTTTTTCTCAGTTTTTCTTCTCAGTTTTTTTCATCCGTTTTTCTTCAGTTTTTTTCTCAGTTTTTCTGCTCAGTTTTTCTGCTCAGTTTTTTCTCAGTTTTTTTCCTCAGTTCTTTTTTCCCACAGTTTTGTGCACAGTTGTTTTCTAAGTTTTTCTTCAGTTTTTTCAGTCTTTTTTTCTCAATTTTTCTTCTCAGTTTTTTTACTCCGTTTTTCTTCAGTATTTTTTTCATAGTTTTTTTCTCAGTTTTTCTGCTCAGTTTTTCTGCTCAGTTTTTTCTTCAGTTTTTTTTCTCAGTTCTTTTTTTTCACAGTTTTGTGCAGTTTTTTTCTAAATTTTTCTTCAGTTTTTTTTCTCCGTTCTTTTTTTTCTTCAGTTTTTTTAGTAGTTTTTCTCAATTTTTCTTCTCAGTTTTTTTACTCCGTTTTTCTTCAGTATTTTTTTAATAGTTTTATTCTCAGTTTTTCTGCTCAATTTTTCTGCTCAGTTTTTTCTCAGTTTTTTCACTCAATTCTTTTTTTTCACACTTTTGTGCACAGTATTTTTCTAAGTTTTTCTTCAGTTTTTTTTCTCAGTTCTTTTTTTTCACAGTTTTTTTCACAGTTTTTTTCACAGTTTTTTTCTAAATTTTTCTTCAGTTTTTTTTCTCCGTTCTTTTTTTTCTTCAGTTTTTTTAGTAGTTTTTCTCAATTTTTCTTCTCAGTTTTTTTACTCCATTTTTCTTCAGTATTTTTTTAATAGTTTTATTCTCAGTTTTTCTGCTCAATTTTTCTGCTCAGTTTTTTCTCAGTTTTTTCACTCAATTCTTTTTTTTCACACTTTTGTGCACAGTATTTTTCTAAGTTTTTCTTCAGTTTTTTTCTCAGTTTTTCTGCTCAGTTTTTCTGCTCAGTTTTTTCTCAGTTTTTTTCCTCAGTTCTTTTTTCCCACAGTTTTGTGCACAGTTTTTTTCTAAGTTTTTCTTCAGTTTTTTTTCTCAGTTCTTTTTTTTCACAGTTTTTTTCAGTTTTTTTCTAAGTTTTTCTTCAGTTTTTTCAGTCTTTTTTTCTCAGTTTTTCTTCTCATTTTTTTTCATCCGTTTTTCTTCAGTTTTTTTTTAGTTTTTTTCTCAGTTTTTCTGCTCAGTTTTTCTGCTCAGTTTTTTCTCAGTTTTTTTCCTCAGTTCTTTTTTTTCACAGTTTTCTGCACAGTTTTTTTCTAAATTTTTCTTCAGTTTTTTTTCTCAGTTCTTTTTTTTCACAGTTTTTTTCTAAATTTTTCTTCAGTTTTTTCAGTCGTTTTTTCTCAATTTTTCTACTCAGTTTTTTTACTCCGTTTTTCTTCAGTATTTTTTTCAGTTTTTTTCTCAGTTTTTCTGCTCAGTTTTTCTGCTCAGTTTTTTCTCAGTTTTTTTCCTCAGTTCTTTTTTTCCACACTTTTGTGCACAGTTTTTTTTCTAAATTTTTCTTCAGTTTTTTTTCTCCGTTCTTTTTTTTCTTCAGTTTTTTCAGTCGTTTTTCTCAATTTTTCTTCTCAGTTTTTTTACTCCGTTTTTCTTCAGGATTTTTTTAATAGTTTTTTTCTCAGTTTTTCTGCTCAGTTTTTCTGCTCAGTTTTTTCTTCAGTTTTTTCAGTCTTTTTTTCTCAGTTTTTCTTCTCAGTTTTTTTCATCCGTTTTTCTTCAGTTTTTTTAATAGTTTTTTTCTCAGTTTTTCTGCTCAGTTTTTCTGCTCAGTTTTTTCTCAGTTTTTTTCCTCAGTTCTTTTTTTTCACAGTTTTGTGCACAGTTTTTTTCTAAATTTTTCTTCAGTTTTTTTTCTCAGTTCTTTTTTTTCACAGTTTTTTTCTAAGTTTTTCTTCAGTTTTTTCAGTCGTTTTTTCTCAATTTTTCTTCTCAGTTTTTTTACTCCGTTTTTCTTCAGTATTTTTTTCAGTTTTTTTCTCAGTTTTTCTGCTCAGTTTTTCTGCTCAGTTTTTTGTTCAGTTTTTTTTCTCACTTCTTTTTTTCACAGTTTTTTTCTAAGTTTTTCTTCAGTTTTTTCAGTCGTTTTTTCTCAATTTTTCTTCTCAGTTTTTTTCCTCCGTTTTTCTTCAGTTTTTTTTTAGTTTTTTTCTCAGTTTTTCTGCTCAGTTTTTCTGCTCAGTTTTTTCTCAGTTTTTTTCCTCAGTTCTTTTTTTTCACAGTTTTGTGCACAGTTTTTTTCTAAATTTTTCTTCAGTTTTTTTTCTCAGTTCATTTTTTTCACAGTTTTTTTCTAAGTTTTTCTTCAGTTTTTTCAGTCGTTTTTTCTCAATTTTTCTTCTCAGTTTTTTTACTCCGTTTTTCTTCAGTATTTTTTTCAGTTTTTTTCTCAGTTTTTCTGCTCAGTTTTTCTGCTCAGTTTTTTCTCAGTTTTTTTCCTCAGTTCTTTTTTCCCACAGTTTTGTGCACAGTTTTTTTCTAAGTTTTTCTTCAGTTTTTTTTCTCAGTTCTTTTTTTTCACAGTTTTTTTCAGTTTTTTTCTAAGTTTTTCTTCAGTTTTTTCAGTCTTTTTTTCTCAGTTTTTCTTCTCAGTTTTTTTCATCCGTTTTTCTTCAGTTTTTTTAATAGTTTTTTTCTCAGTTTTTCTGCTCAGTTTTTCTGCTCAGTTTTTTCTCAGTTTTTTTTCTCAGTTCTTTTTTTTCACAGTTTTTTTCTAAGTTTTTCTTCAGTTTTTTCAGTCGTTTTTTCTCAATTTTTCTTCTCAGTTTTTTTCCTCCGTTTTTTTTCAGTTTTTTTAAATAGTTTTTTTCTCAGTTTTTCTGCTCAGTTTTTCTGCTCAGTTTTTTCTCAGTTTTTTTTCTCAGTTCTTTTTTTTCACAGTTTTTTTCTAAGTTTTTCTTCAGTTTTTTCAGTCGTTTTTTCTCAATTTTTCTTCTCAGTTTTTTTCCTCCGTTTTTTTTTCAGTTTTTTTAAATAGTTTTTTTTCTCAGTTTTTCTGCTCAGTTTTTTCTCAGTTTTTTTCCTCAGTTCTTTTTTCCCACAGTTTTGTGCACAGTTTTTTTCTAAGTTTTTCTTCAGTTTTTTCAGTCGTTTTTTCTCAATTTTTCTTCTCAGTTTTTTTACTCCGTTTTTCTTCAGTATTTTTTTCAGTTTTTTTCTCAGTTTTTCTGCTCAGTTTTTCTGCTCAGTTTTTTCTCAGTTTTTTTCCTCAGTTCTTTTTTCCCACAGTTTTGTGCACAGTTTTTTTCTAAGTTTTTCTTCAGTTTTTTTTCTCAGTTCTTTTTTTTCACAGTTTTTTTCAGTTTTTTTCTAAGTTTTTCTTCAGTTTTTTCAGTCTTTTTTTCTCAGTTTTTCTTCTCAGTTTTTTTCATCCGTTTTTCTTCAGTTTTTTTAATAGTTTTTTTCTCAGTTTTTCTGCTCAGTTTTTCTGCTCAGTTTTTTCTCAGTTTTTTTCCTCAGTTCTTTTTTTTCACAGTTTTGTGCACAGTTTTTTTCTAAATTTTTCTTCAGTTTTTTTTCTCAGTTCTTTTTTTTCACAGTTTTTTTCTAAGTTTTTCTTCAGTTTTTTCAGTCGTTTTTTCTCAATTTTTCTTCTCAGTTTTTTTACTCCGTTTTTCTTCAGTATTTTTTTCAGTTTTTTTCTCAGTTTTTCTGCTCAGTTTTTCTGCTCAGTTTTTTGTTCAGTTTTTTTTCTCACTTCTTTTTTTCACAGTTTTTTTCTAAGTTTTTCTTCAGTTTTTTCAGTCGTTTTTTCTCAATTTTTCTTCTCAGTTTTTTTCCTCCGTTTTTCTTCAGTTTTTTTTTAGTTTTTTTCTCAGTTTTTCTGCTCAGTTTTTCTGCTCAGTTTTTTCTCAGTTTTTCCCCTCAGTTCTTTTTTTTCACAGTTTTGTGCACAGTTTTTTTCTAAATTTTTCTTCAGTTTTTTTTCTCAGATCTTTTTTTTCACAGTTTTTTTCTAAGTTTTTCTTCAGTTTTTTCAGTCGTTTTTTCTCAATTTTTCTTCTCAGTTTTTTTACTCCGTTTTTCTTCAGTATTTTTTTCAGTTTTTTTCTCAGTTTTTCTGCTCAGTTTTTCTGCTCAGTTTTTTCTCAGTTTTTTTCCTCAGTTCTTTTTTTCCACAGTTTTGTGCACAGTTTTTTTTCTAAATTTTTCTTCAGTTTTTTTTCTCCGTTCTTTTTTTTCTTCAGTTTTTTCAGTCGTTTTTCTCAATTTTTCTTCTCAGTTTTTTTACTCCGTTTTTCTTCAGGATTTTTTAATAGTTTTTTTCTCAGTTTTTCTGCTCAGTTTTTCTGCTCAGTTTTTTCTTCAGTTTTTTTTCTCAGTTCTTTTTTTCACAGTTTTTTTCACAGTTTTTTCCTAAGTTTTTCTTCAGTTTTTTCAGTCGTTTTTTCTCAATTTTTCTTCTCAGTTTTTTTACTCCGTTTTTCTTCAGTATTTTTTAAATAGTTTTTTTCTCAGTTTTTCTGCTCAGTTTTTCTGCTCAGTTTTTTCTTCAGTTTTTTTTCTCAGTTCTTTTCACAGTTTTTTTCTAAGTTTTTCTTCAGTTTTTTCAGTCGTTTTTCTCAATTTTTCTTCTCAGTTTTTTTACTCCGTTTTTCTTCAGTATTTTTTTAATAGTTTTTTTCTCAGTTTTTCTGCTCAGTTTTTCTGCTCAGTTTTTTCTTCAGTTTTTTTTCTCAGTTCTTTTTATCACAGTTCTTTTCACAGTTTTTTTCTAAGTTTTTCTTCAGTTTTTTCAGTCGTTTTTTCTCAATTTTTCTTCTCAGTTTTTTTACTCCGTTTTTCTTCAGTATTTTTTAAATAGTTTTTTTCTCAGTTTTTCTGCTCAGTTTTTCTGCTCAGTTTTTTCTTCAGTTTTTTTTCTCAGTTCTTTTTTTCACAGTTTTTTTCACAGTTTTTTTCTAAGTTTTTCTTCAGTTTTTTCACTCGTTTTTTCTCAATTTTTCTTCTCAGTTTTTTTACTCCGTTTTTCTTTAGTATTTTTTTAATAGTTATATTCTCAGTTTTTCTGCTCAATTTTTCTGCTCAGTTTTTTCTCAGTTTTTTCACTCAATTCTTTTTTTTCACACTTTTGTGCACAGTATTTTTCTAAGTTTTTCTTCAGTTTTTTTTCTCAGTTCTTTTTTTTCACAGTTTTTTTCACAGTTTTTTTCTAAGTTTTTCTTCCGTTTTTTCAGTCGTTTTTCTCAATTTTTCTTCTCAGTTTTTTTACTCCGTTTTTCTTCAGTATTTTTTTAATAATTTTTTTCTCAGTTTTTCTGCTCAGTTTTTCTGCTCAGTTTTTTCTTCAGTTTTTTTTCTCAGTTCTTTTTATCACAGTTCTTTTCACAGTTTTTTTCTAAGTTTTTCTTCAGTTTTTTCAGTCGTTTTTTCTCAATTTTTCTTCTCAGTTTTTTTACTCCGTTTTTCTTCAGTATTTTTTAAATAGTTTTTTTCTCAGTTTTTCTGCTCAGTTTTTCTGCTCAGTTTTTTCTTCAGTTTTTTTTCTCAGTTCTTTTTTTCACAGTTTTTTTCACAGTTTTTTTCTAAGTTTTTCTTCAGTTTTTTCACTCGTTTTTTCTCAATTTTTCTTCTCAGTTTTTTTACTCCGTTTTTCTTTAGTATTTTTTTAATAGTTATATTCTCAGTTTTTCTGCTCAATTTTTCTGCTCAGTTTTTTCTCAGTTTTTTCACTCAATTCTTTTTTTTCACACTTTTGTGCACAGTATTTTTCTAAGTTTTTCTTCAGTTTTTTTTCTCAGTTCTTTTTTTTCACAGTTTTTTTCACAGTTTTTTTCTAAGTTTTTCTTCCGTTTTTTCAGTCGTTTTTCTCAATTTTTCTTCTCAGTTTTTTTACTCCGTTTTTCTTCAGTATTTTTTTAATAATTTTTTTCTCAGTTTTTCTGCTCAGTTTTTCTGCTCAGTTTTTTCTTCAGTTTTTTTTCTCAGTTCTTTTTATCACAGTTCTTTTCACAGTTTTTTTCTAAGTTTTTCTTCAGTTTTTTCAGTCGTTTTTTCTCAATTTTTCTTCTCAGTTTTTTTACTCCGTTTTTCTTCAGTATTTTTTAAATAGTTTTTTTCTCAGTTTTTCTGCTCAGTTTTTCTGCTCAGTTTTTTCTTCAGTTTTTTTTCTCAGTTCTTTTCACAGTTTTTTTCTAAGTTTTTCTTCAGTTTTTTCAGTCGTTTTTCTCAATTTTTCTTCTCAGTTTTTTTACTCCGTTTTTCTTCAGTATTTTTTTAATAGTTTTTTTCTCAGTTTTTCTGCTCAGTTTTTCTGCTCAGTTTTTTCTTCAGTTTTTTTTCTCAGTTCTTTTTATCACAGTTCTTTTCACAGTTTTTTTCTAAGTTTTTCTTCAGTTTTTTCAGTCGTTTTTTCTCAATTTTTCTTCTCAGTTTTTTTACTCCGTTTTTCTTCAGTATTTTTTAAATAGTTTTTTTCTCAGTTTTTCTGCTCAGTTTTTCTGCTCAGTTTTTTCTTCAGTTTTTTTTCTCAGTTCTTTTTTTCACAGTTTTTTTCACAGTTTTTTTCTAAGTTTTTCTTCAGTTTTTTCAGTCGTTTTTTCTCAATTTTTCTTCTCAGTTTTTTTCCTCCGTTTTTTTTTCAGTTTTTTTAAATAGTTTTTTTTCTCAGTTTTTCTGCTCAGTTTTTTCTCAGTTTTTTTCCTCAGTTCTTTTTTCCCACAGTTTTGTGCACAGTTTTTTTCTAAGTTTTTCTTCAGTTTTTTTTCTCAGTTCTTTTTTTTCACAGTTTTTTTCAGTTTTTTTCTAAGTTTTTCTTCAGTTTTTTCAGTCTTTTTTTCTCAGTTTTTCTTCTCAGTTTTTTTCATCCGTTTTTCTTCAGTTTTTTTAATAGTTTTTTTCTCAGTTTTTCTGCTCAGTTTTTCTGCTCAGTTTTTTCTCAGTTTTTTTCCTCAGTTCTTTTTTTTCACAGTTTTGTGCACAGTTTGTTTCTAAATTTTTCTTCAGTTTTTTTTCTCAGTTCTTTTTTTTCACAGTTTTTTTCTAAGTTTTTCTTCAGTTTTTTCAGTCGTTTTTTCTCAATTTTTCTTCTCAGTTTTTTTACTCCGTTTTTCTTCAGTATTTTTTTCAGTTTTTTTCTCAGTTTTTCTGCTCAGTTTTTCTGCTCAGTTTTTTGTTCAGTTTTTTTTCTCACTTCTTTTTTTCACAGTTTTTTTCTAAGTTTTTCTTCAGTTTTTTCAGTCGTTTTTTCTCAATTTTTCTTCTCAGTTTTTTTCCTCCGTTTTTCTTCAGTTTTTTTTTAGTTTTTTTCTCAGTTTTTCTGCTCAGTTTTTCTGCTCAGTTTTTTCTCAGTTTTTTTCCTCAGTTCTTTTTTTTCACAGTTTTGTGCACAGTTTTTTTCTAAATTTTTCTTCAGTTTTTTTTCTCAGTTCTTTTTTTTCACAGTTTTTTTCTAAGTTTTTCTTCAGTTTTTTCAGTCGTTTTTTCTCAATTTTTCTTCTCAGTTTTTTTACTCCGTTTTTCTTCAGTATTTTTTTCAGTTTTTTTCTCAGTTTTTCTGCTCAGTTTTTCTGCTCAGTTTTTTCTCAGTTTTTTTCCTCAGTTCTTTTTTCCCACAGTTTTGTGCACAGTTTTTTTCTAAGTTTTTCTTCAGTTTTTTTTCTCAGTTCTTTTTTTTCACAGTTTTTTTCAGTTTTTTTCTAAGTTTTTCTTCAGTTTTTTCAGTCTTTTTTTCTCAGTTTTTCTCTCAGTTTTTTTCATCCGTTTTTCTTCAGTTTTTTTAATAGTTTTTTTCTCAGTTTTTCTGCTCCGTTTTTCTGCTCAGTTTTTTCTCAGTTTTTTTCCTCAGTTCTTTTTTTTCACAGTTTTGTGCACAGTTTTTTTCTAAATTTTTCTTCAGTTTTTTTTCTCAGTTCTTTTTTTTCACAGTTTTTTTCTAAGTTTTTCTTCAGTTTTTTCAGTCGTTTTTTCTCAATTTTTCTTCTCAGTTTTTTTACTCCGTTTTTCTTCAGTATTTTTTTCAGTTTTTTTCTCAGTTTTTCTGCTCAGTTTTTCTGCTCAGTTTTTTGTTCAGTTTTTTTTCTCACTTCTTTTTTTCACAGTTTTTTTCTAAGTTTTTCTTCAGTTTTTTCAGTCGTTTTTTCTCAATTTTTCTTCTCAGTTTTTTTCCTCCGTTTTTCTTCAGTTTTTTTTTAGTTTTTTTCTCAGTTTTTCTGCTCAGTTTTTCTGCTCAGTTTTTTCTCAGTTTTTTTCCTCAGTTCTTTTTTTTCACAGTTTTGTGCACAGTTTTTTTCTAAATTTTTCTTCAGTTTTTTTTCTCAGTTCATTTTTTTCACAGTTTTTTTCTAAGTTTTTCTTCAGTTTTTTCAGTCGTTTTTTCTCAATTTTTCTTCTCAGTTTTTTTACTCCGTTTTTCTTCAGTATTTTTTTCAGTTTTTTTCTCAGTTTTTCTGCTCAGTTTTTCTGCTCAGTTTTTTCTCAGTTTTTTTCCTCAGTTCTTTTTTCCCACAGTTTTGTGCACAGTTTTTTTCTAAGTTTTTCTTCAGTTTTTTTTCTCAGTTCTTTTTTTTCACAGTTTTTTTCAGTTTTTTTCTAAGTTTTTCTTCAGTTTTTTCAGTCTTTTTTTCTCAGTTTTTCTTCTCAGTTTTTTTCATCCGTTTTTCTTCAGTTTTTTTAATAGTTTTTTTCTCAGTTTTTCTGCTCAGTTTTTCTGCTCAGTTTTTTCTCAGTTTTTTTCCTCAGTTCTTTTTTTTCACAGTTTTGTGCACAGTTTTTTTCTAAATTTTTCTTCAGTTTTTTTTCTCAGTTCTTTTTTTTCACAGTTTTTTTCTAAGTTTTTCTTCAGTTTTTTCAGTCGTTTTTTCTCAATTTTTCTTCTCAGTTTTTTTACTCCGTTTTTCTTCAGTATTTTTTTCAGTTTTTTTCTCAGTTTTTCTGCTCAGTTTTTCTGCTCAGTTTTTTGTTCAGTTTTTTTTCTCACTTCTTTTTTTCACAGTTTTTTTCTAAGTTTTTCTTCAGTTTTTTCAGTCGTTTTTTCTCAATTTTTCTTCTCAGTTTTTTTCCTCCGTTTTTCTTCAGTTTTTTTTTAGTTTTTTTCTCAGTTTTTCTGCTCAGTTTTTCTGCTCAGTTTTTTCTCAGTTTTTTCCCTCAGTTCTTTTTTTTCACAGTTTTGTGCACAGTTTTTTTCTAAATTTTTCTTCAGTTTTTTTTCTCAGTTCTTTTTTTTCACAGTTTTTTTCTAAGTTTTTCTTCAGTTTTTTCAGTCGTTTTTTCTCAATTTTTCTTCTCAGTTTTTTTACTCCGTTTTTCTTCAGTATTTTTTTCAGTTTTTTTCTCAGTTTTTCTGCTCAGTTTTTCTGCTCAGTTTTTTCTCAGTTTTTTTCCTCAGTTCTTTTTTTCCACAGTTTTGTGCACAGTTTTTTTTCTAAATTTTTCTTCAGTTTTTTTTCTCCGTTCTTTTTTTTCTTCAGTTTTTTCAGTCGTTTTTCTCAATTTTTCTTCTCAGTTTTTTTACTCCGTTTTTCTTCAGGATTTTTTAATAGTTTTTTTCTCAGTTTTTCTGCTCAGTTTTTCTGCTCAGTTTTTTCTTCAGTTTTTTTTCTCAGTTCTTTTTTTCACAGTTTTTTTCACAGTTTTTTCCTAAGTTTTTCTTCAGTTTTTTCAGTCGTTTTTTCTCAATTTTTCTTCTCAGTTTTTTTACTCCGTTTTTCTTCAGTATTTTTTAAATAGTTTTTTTCTCAGTTTTTCTGCTCAGTTTTTCTGCTCAGTTTTTTCTTCAGTTTTTTTTCTCAGTTCTTTTCTTCACAGTTTTTTTCACAGTTTTTTTCTAAGTTTTTCTTCAGTTTTTTCAGTCGTTTTTTCTCAATTTTTCTTCTCAGTTTTTTTACTCCGTTTTTCTTTAGTATTTTTTTAATAGTTATATTCTCAGTTTTTCTGCTCAATTTTTCTGCTCAGTTTTTTCTCAGTTTTTTCACTCAATTCTTTTTTTTCACACTTTTGTGCACAGTATTTTTCTAAGTTTTTCTTCAGTTTTTTTTCTCAGTTCTTTTTTTTCACAGTTTTTTTCACAGTTTTTTTCTAAGTTTTTCTTCCGTTTTTTCAGTCGTTTTTCTCAATTTTTCTTCTCAGTTTTTTTACTCCGTTTTTCTTCAGTATTTTTTTGTTAGTTTTTCTGCTCAGTTTTTCTGCTCAGTTTTTTCTTCAGTTTTCTATCTCAGTTCTTTTTTTCACAGTTTTTTTCACAGTTTTTTTCTAAGTTTTTCTTCAGTTTTTTCAGTCGTTTTTCTCAAT
Source organism: Pristiophorus japonicus (assembly GCF_044704955.1). Lineage (NCBI taxonomy): Eukaryota > Metazoa > Chordata > Chondrichthyes > Pristiophoridae > Pristiophorus > Pristiophorus japonicus. The sequence goes on along the minus strand of NW_027250734.1, from coordinate 2,157,846 downwards.
TTTTCTTCTCAGTTTTTTTACTCCGTTTTTCTTCAGTATTTTTTTAATAATTTTTTTCTCAGTTTTTCTGCTCAGTTTTTCTGCTCAGTTTTTTCTTCAGTTTTTTTTCTCAGTTCTTTTTATCACAGTTCTTTTCACAGTTTTTTTCTAAGTTTTTCTTCAGTTTTTTCAGTCGTTTTTTCTCAATTTTTCTTCTCAGTTTTTTTACTCCGTTTTTCTTCAGTATTTTTTAAATAGTTTTTTTCTCAGTTTTTCTGCTCAGTTTTTCTGCTCAGTTTTTTCTTCAGTTTTTTTTCTCAGTTCTTTTCACAGTTTTTTTCTAAGTTTTTCTTCAGTTTTTTCAGTCGTTTTTCTCAATTTTTCTTCTCAGTTTTTTTACTCCGTTTTTCTTCAGTATTTTTTTAATAGTTTTTTTCTCAGTTTTTCTGCTCAGTTTTTCTGCTCAGTTTTTTCTTCAGTTTTTTTTCTCAGTTCTTTTTATCACAGTTCTTTTCACAGTTTTTTTCTAAGTTTTTCTTCAGTTTTTTCAGTCGTTTTTTCTCAATTTTTCTTCTCAGTTTTTTTACTCCGTTTTTCTTCAGTATTTTTTAAATAGTTTTTTTCTCAGTTTTTCTGCTCAGTTTTTCTGCTCAGTTTTTTCTTCAGTTTTTTTTCTCAGTTCTTTTTTTCACAGTTTTTTTCACAGTTTTTTTCTAAGTTTTTCTTCAGTTTTTTCAGTCGTTTTTTCTCAATTTTTCTTCTCAGTTTTTTTCCTCCGTTTTTTTTTCAGTTTTTTTAAATAGTTTTTTTTCTCAGTTTTTCTGCTCAGTTTTTTCTCAGTTTTTTTCCTCAGTTCTTTTTTCCCACAGTTTTGTGCACAGTTTTTTTCTAAGTTTTTCTTCAGTTTTTTTTCTCAGTTCTTTTTTTTCACAGTTTTTTTCAGTTTTTTTCTAAGTTTTTCTTCAGTTTTTTCAGTCTTTTTTTCTCAGTTTTTCTTCTCAGTTTTTTTCATCCGTTTTTCTTCAGTTTTTTTAATAGTTTTTTTCTCAGTTTTTCTGCTCAGTTTTTCTGCTCAGTTTTTTCTCAGTTTTTTTCCTCAGTTCTTTTTTTTCACAGTTTTGTGCACAGTTTGTTTCTAAATTTTTCTTCAGTTTTTTTTCTCAGTTCTTTTTTTTCACAGTTTTTTTCTAAGTTTTTCTTCAGTTTTTTCAGTCGTTTTTTCTCAATTTTTCTTCTCAGTTTTTTTACTCCGTTTTTCTTCAGTATTTTTTTCAGTTTTTTTCTCAGTTTTTCTGCTCAGTTTTTCTGCTCAGTTTTTTGTTCAGTTTTTTTTCTCACTTCTTTTTTTCACAGTTTTTTTCTAAGTTTTTCTTCAGTTTTTTCAGTCGTTTTTTCTCAATTTTTCTTCTCAGTTTTTTTCCTCCGTTTTTCTTCAGTTTTTTTTTAGTTTTTTTCTCAGTTTTTCTGCTCAGTTTTTCTGCTCAGTTTTTTCTCAGTTTTTTTCCTCAGTTCTTTTTTTTCACAGTTTTGTGCACAGTTTTTTTCTAAATTTTTCTTCAGTTTTTTTTCTCAGTTCTTTTTTTTCACAGTTTTTTTCTAAGTTTTCTTCAGTTTTTTCAGTCGTTTTTTCTCAATTTTTCTTCTCAGTTTTTTTACTCCGTTTTTCTTCAGTATTTTTTTCAGTTTTTTTCTCAGTTTTTCTGCTCAGTTTTTCTGCTCAGTTTTTTCTCAGTTTTTTTCCTCAGTTCTTTTTTCCCACAGTTTTGTGCACAGTTTTTTTCTAAGTTTTTCTTCAGTTTTTTTTCTCAGTTCTTTTTTTTCACAGTTTTTTTCAGTTTTTTTCTAAGTTTTTCTTCAGTTTTTTCAGTCTTTTTTTCTCAGTTTTTCTCTCAGTTTTTTTCATCCGTTTTTCTTCAGTTTTTTTAATAGTTTTTTTCTCAGTTTTTCTGCTCAGTTTTTCTGCTCAGTTTTTTCTCAGTTTTTTTCCTCAGTTCTTTTTTTTCACAGTTTTGTGCACAGTTTTTTTCTAAATTTTTCTTCAGTTTTTTTTCTCAGTTCTTTTTTTTCACAGTTTTTTTCTAAGTTTTTCTTCAGTTTTTTCAGTCGTTTTTTCTCAATTTTTCTTCTCAGTTTTTTTACTCCGTTTTTCTTCAGTATTTTTTTCAGTTTTTTTCTCAGTTTTTCTGCTCAGTTTTTCTGCTCAGTTTTTTGTTCAGTTTTTTTTCTCACTTCTTTTTTTCACAGTTTTTTTCTAAGTTTTTCTTCAGTTTTTTCAGTCGTTTTTTCTCAATTTTTCTTCTCAGTTTTTTTCCTCCGTTTTTCTTCAGTTTTTTTTTAGTTTTTTTCTCAGTTTTTCTGCTCAGTTTTTCTGCTCAGTTTTTTCTCAGTTTTTTTCCTCAGTTCTTTTTTTTCACAGTTTTGTGCACAGTTTTTTTCTAAATTTTTCTTCAGTTTTTTTTCTCAGTTCTTTTTTTTCACAGTTTTTTTCTAAGTTTTTCTTCAGTTTTTTCAGTCGTTTTTTCTCAATTTTTCTTCTCAGTTTTTTTACTCCGTTTTTCTTCAGTATTTTTTTCAGTTTTTTTCTCAGTTTTTCTGCTCAGTTTTTCTGCTCAGTTTTTTCTCAGTTTTTTTCCTCAGTTCTTTTTTTCCACAGTTTTGTGCACAGTTTTTTTTCTAAATTTTTCTTCAGTTTTTTTTCTCCGTTCTTTTTTTTCTTCAGTTTTTTCAGTCGTTTTTCTCAATTTTTCTTCTCAGTTTTTTTACTCCGTTTTTCTTCAGGATTTTTTAATAGTTTTTTTCTCAGTTTTTCTGCTCAGTTTTTCTGCTCAGTTTTTTCTTCAGTTTTTTTTCTCAGTTCTTTTTTTCACAGTTTTTTTCACAGTTTTTTCCTAAGTTTTTCTTCAGTTTTTTCAGTCGTTTTTTCTCAATTTTTCTTCTCAGTTTTTTTACTCCGTTTTTCTTCAGTATTTTTTAAATAGTTTTTTTCTCAGTTTTTCTGCTCAGTTTTTCTGCTCAGTTTTTTCTTTAGTTTTTTTTCTCTGTTCTTTTTTTCACAGTTTTTTTCACAGTTTTTTTCTAAGTTTTTCTTCAGTTTTTTCAGTCGTTTTTTCTCAATTTTTCTTCTCAGTTTTTTTCCTCCGTTTTTCTTCAGTTTTTTTAAATAGTTTTTTTTCTCAGTTTTTCTGATCAGTTTTTCTGCTCAGTTTTTTCTCAGTTTTTTTCCTCAGTTCTTTTTTTCCACAGTTTTGTGCACAGTTTTTTTCTAAATTTTTCTTCAGTTTTTTTTCTCAGTTCTTTTTTTTCACAGTTTTTTTCTAAGTATTTCTTCAGTTTTTTCAGTCTTTTTTTCTCAGTTTTTCTTCTCAGTTTTTTTCATCCGTTTTTCTTCAGTTTTTTTCTCAGTTTTTCTGCTCAGTTTTTCTGCTCAGTTTTTTCTCAGTTTTTTTCCTCAGTTCTTTTTTCCCACAGTTTTGTGCACAGTTTTTTTCTAAGTTTTTCTTCAGTTTTTTTTCTCAGTTCTTTTTTTTCACAGTTTTTTTCTAAGTTTTTCTTCAGTTTTTTCAGTCGTTTTTTCTCAATTTTTCTTCTCAGTTTTTTTACTCCGTTTTTCTTCAGTATTTTTTAAATAGTTTTTTTCTCAGTTTTTCTGCTCAGTTTTTCTGCTCAGTTTTTTCTTTAGTTTTTTTTCTCTGTTCTTTTTTTCACAGTTTTTTTCACAGTTTTTTTCTAAGTTTTTCTTCAGTTTTTTCAGTCGTTTTTTCTCAATTTTTCTTCTCAGTTTTTTTCCTCCGTTTTTCTTCAGTTTTTTTAAATAGTTTTTTTTCTCAGTTTTTCTGATCAGTTTTTCTGCTCAGTTTTTTCTCAGTTTTTTTCCTCAGTTCTTTTTTTCCACAGTTTTGTGCACAGTTTTTTTCTAAATTTTTCTTCAGTTTTTTTTCTCAGTTCTTTTTTTTCACAGTTTTTTTCTAAGTTTTTCTTCAGTTTTTTCAGTCTTTTTTTCTCAGTTTTTCTTCTCAGTTTTTTTCATCCGTTTTTCTTCAGTTTTTTTCTCAGTTTTTCTGCTCAGTTTTTCTGCTCAGTTTTTTCTCAGTTTTTTTCCTCAGTTCTTTTTTCCCACAGTTTTGTGCACAGTTTTTTTCTAAGTTTTTCTTCAGTTTTTTTTCTCAGTTCTTTTTTTTCACAGTTTTTTTCAGTTTTTTTCTAAGTTTTTCTTCAGTTTTTTCAGTCTTTTTTTCTCAGTTTTTCTTCTCAGTTTTTTTCATCCGTTTTTCTTCAGTTTTTTTTAATAGTTTTTTTCTCAGTTTTTCTGCTCAGTTTTTCTGCTCAGTTTTTTCTCAGTTTTTTTCCTCAGTTCTTTTTTTTCAAAGTTTTGTTCACAGTTTTTTTCTAAATGTTTCTTCAGTTTTTTTTCTCAGTTCTTTTTTTTCACAGTTTTTTTCTAAGTTTTTCTTCAGTTTTTTCAGTCGTTTTTTCTCAATTTTTCTTCTCAGTTTTTTTACTCCGTTTTTCTTCAGTATTTTTTTCAGTTTTTTTCTCAGTTTTTCTGCTCAGTTTTTCTGCTCAGTTTTTTGTTCAGTTTTTTTTCTCACTTCTTTTTTTCACAGTTTTTTTCTAAGTTTTTCTTCAGTTTTTTCAGTCGTTTTTTCTCAATTTTTCTTCTCAGTTTTTTTCCTCCGTTTTTCTTCAGTTTTTTAAAAGTTTTTTTCTCAGTTTTTCTGCTGAGTTTTTCTGCTCAGTTTTTTCTCAGTTTTTTTCCTCAGTTCTTTTTTTCCACAGTTTTGTGCACAGTTTTTTTTCTAAATTTTTCTTCAGTTTTTTTTCTCCGTTATTTTTTTTCTTCAGTTTTTTCAGTCGTTTTTCTTAATTTTTCTTCTCAGTTTTTTTAGTCCGTTTTTCTTCAGGATTTTTTTAATAGTTTTTTTCTCAGTTTTTCTGCTAAGTTTTTCTGCTCAGTTTTTTCTTCAGTTTTTTTTCTCAGTTCTTTTTTTCACAGTTTTTTTCACAGTTTTTTTCTAAGTTTTTCTTCAGTTTTTTCAGTCGTTTTTTCTCAATTTTTCTTCTCAGTTTTTTTACTCCGTTTTTCTTTAGTATTTTTTTAATAGTTTTATTCTCAGTTTTTCTGCTCAGTTTTTCTGCTCAGTTTTTTCTTCAGTTTTTTTTCTCAGTTCTTTTCACAGTTTTTTTCTAAGTTTTTCTTCAGTTTTTTCAGTCGTTTTTCTCAATTTTTCTTCTCAGTTTTTTTACTCCGTTTTTCTTCAGTATTTTTTAAATAGTTTTTTTCTCAGTTTTTCTGCTCAGTTTTTCTGCTCAGTTTTTTCTTCAGTTTTTTTTCTCAGTTCTTTTTTTCACAGTTTTTTTCACAGTTTTTTTCTAAGTTTTTCTTCAGTTTTTTCAGTCGTTTTTTCTCAATTTTTCTTCTCAGTTTTTTTCCTCCGTTTTTTTTTCAGTTTTTTTAAATAGTTTTTTTTCTCAGTTTTTCTGCTCAGTTTTTTCTCAGTTTTTTTCCTCAGTTCTTTTTTCCCACAGTTTTGTGCACAGTTTTTTTCTAAGTTTTTCCAGTTTTTTTTCTCAGTTCTTTTTTTTCACAGTTTTTTTCAGTTTTTTTCTAAGTTTTTCTTCAGTTTTTTCAGTCTTTTTTTCTCAGTTTTTCTTCTCAGTTTTTTTCATCCGTTTTTCTTCAGTTTTTTTTAATAGTTTTTTTCTCAGTTTTTCTGCTCAGTTTTTCTGCTCAGTTTTTTCTCAGTTTTTTTCCTCAGTTCTTTTTTTTCACAGTTTTGTGCACAGTTTTTTTCTAAATTTTTCTTCAGTTTTTTTTCTCAGTTCTTTTTTTTCACAGTTTTTTTCTAAGTTTTTCTTCAGTTTTTTCAGTCGTTTTTTCTCAATTTTTCTTCTCAGTTTTTTTACTCCGTTTTTTTTCAGTATTTTTTTCAGTTTTTTTCTCAGTTTTTCTGCTCAGTTTTTCTGCTCAGTTTTTTGTTCAGTTTTTTTTCTCACTTCTTTTTTTCACAGTTTTTTTCTAAGTTTTTCTTCAGTTTTTTCAGTCGTTTTTTCTCAATTTTTCTTCTCAGTTTTTTCCTCCGTTTTTCTTCAGTTTTTTAAAATAGTTTTTTTCTCAGTTTTTCTGCTCAGTTTTTCTGCTCAGTTTTTTCTCAGTTTTTTTCCTCAGTTCTTTTTTTCCACAGTTTTGTGCACAGTTTTTTTTCTAAATTTTTCTTCAGTTTTTTTTCTCCGTTCTTTTTTTTCTTCAGTTTTTTCAGTCGTTTTTCTCAATTTTTCTTCTCAGTTTTTTTACTCCGTTTTTCTTCAGGATTTTTTTAATAGTTTTTTTCTCAGTTTTTCTGCTCAGTTTTTCTGCTCAGTTTTTTCTTCAGTTTTTTTTCTCAGTTCTTTTTTTCACAGTTTTTTTCACAGTTTTTTTCTAAGTTTTTCTTCAGTTTTTTCAGTCGTTTTTTCTCAATTTTTCTTCTCAGTTTTTTTACTCCGTTTTTCTTCAGTATTTTTTAAATAGTTTTTTTCTCAGTTTTTCTGCTCAGTTTTTCTGCTCAGTTTTTTCTTTAGTTTTTTTTCTCTGTTCTTTTTTTCACAGTTTTTTTCACAGTTTTTTTCTAAGTTTTTCTTCAGTTTTTTCAGTCGTTTTTTCTCAATTTTTCTTCTCAGTTTTTTTCCTCCGTTTTTCTTCAGTTTTTTTAAATAGTTTTTTTTCTCAGTTTTTCTGATCAGTTTTTCTGCTCAGTTTTTTCTCAGTTTTTTTCCTCAGTTCTTTTTTCCCACAGTTTTGTGCACAGTTTTTTTCTAAGTTTTTCTTCAGTTTTTTCAGTCTTTTTTTCTCAATTTTTCTTCTCAGTTTTTTTACTCCGTTTTTCTTCAGTATTTTTTTCATAGTTTTTTTCTCAGTTTTTCTGCTCAGTTTTTCTGCTCAGTTTTTTCTTCAGTTTTTTTCTCAGTTCTTTTTTTTCACAGTTTTGTGCACAGTTTTTTTCTAAATTTTTCTTCAGTTTTTTTTCTCCGTTCTTTTTTTTCTTCAGTTTTTTTAGTAGTTTTTCTCAATTTTTCTTCTGTTTTTTTACTCCGTTTTTCTTCAGTATTTTTTTAATAGTTTTATTCTCAGTTTTTCTGCTCAATTTTTCTGCTCAGTTTTTTATCAGTTTTTTCACTCAATTCTTTTTTTTCACACTTTTGTGCACAGTATTTTTCTAAGTTTTTCTTCAGTTTTTTATCTCAGTTCTTCTTTTTCACAGTTTTTTTCACAGTTTTTTTCACAGTTTTTTTCTAAGTTTTTCTTCAGTTTTTTCAGTCGTTTTTCTCAATTTTTCTTCTCAGTTTTTTTACTCCGTTTTTCTTCAGTATTTTTTAAATAGTTTTTTTCTCAGTTTTTCTGCTCAGTTTTTCTTTAGTTTTTTTTCTCTGTTCTTTTTTTCACAGTTTTTTTCACAGTTTTTTTCTAAGTTTTTCTTCAGTTTTTTCAGTCTTTTTTTCTCAGTTTTTCTTCTCAGTTTTTTTCATCCGTTTTTCTTCAGTTTTTTTCTCAGTTTTTCTGCTCAGTTTTTCTGCTCAGTTTTTTCTCAGTTTTTTTCCTCAGTTCTTTTTTCCCACAGTTTTGTGCACAGTTTTTTTCTAAGTTTTTCTTCAGTTTTTTCAGTCTTTTTTTCTCAATTTTTCTTCTCAGTTTTTTTACTCCGTTTTTCTTCAGTATTTTTTTCATAGTTTTTTTCTCAGTTTTTCTGCTCAGTTTTTCTGCTCAGTTTTTTCTTCAGTTTTTTTTCTCAGTTCTTTTTTTTCACAGTTTTGTGCAGTTTTTTTCTAAATTTTTCTTCAGTTTTTTTTCTCCGTTCTTTTTTTTCTTCAGTTTTTTTAGTAGTTTTTCTCAATTTTTCTTCTCAGTTTTTTTACTCCGTTTTTCTTCAGTATTTTTTTAATAGTTTTATTCTCAGTTTTTCTGCTCAATTTTTCTGCTCAGTTTTTTCTCAGTTTTTTCACTCAATTCTTTTTTTTCACACTTTTGTGCACAGTATTTTTCTAAGTTTTTCTTCAGTTTTTTTTCTCAGTTCTTTTTTTTCACAGTTTTTTTCACAGTTTTTTTCACAGTTTTTTTCTAAATTTTTCTTCAGTTTTTTTTCTCCGTTCTTTTTTTTCTTCAGTTTTTTTAGTAGTTTTTCTCAATTTTTCTTCTCAGTTTTTTTACTCCATTTTTCTTCAGTATTTTTTTAATAGTTTTATTCTCAGTTTTTCTGCTCAATTTTTCTGCTCAGTTTTTTCTCAGTTTTTTCACTCAATTCTTTTTTTTCACACTTTTGTGCACAGTATTTTTCTAAGTTTTTCTTCAGTTTTTTTCTCAGTTTTTCTGCTCAGTTTTTCTGCTCAGTTTTTTCTCAGTTTTTTTCCTCAGTTCTTTTTTCCCACAGTTTTGTGCACAGTTTTTTTCTAAGTTTTTCTTCAGTTTTTTTTCTCAGTTCTTTTTTTTCACAGTTTTTTTCAGTTTTTTTCTAAGTTTTTCTTCAGTTTTTTCAGTCTTTTTTTCTCAGTTTTTCTTCTCATTTTTTTTCATCCGTTTTTCTTCAGTTTTTTTTTAGTTTTTTTCTCAGTTTTTCTGCTCAGTTTTTCTGCTCAGTTTTTTCTCAGTTTTTTTCCTCAGTTCTTTTTTTTCACAGTTTTCTGCACAGTTTTTTTCTAAATTTTTCTTCAGTTTTTTTTCTCAGTTCTTTTTTTTCACAGTTTTTTTCTAAATTTTTCTTCAGTTTTTTCAGTCGTTTTTTCTCAATTTTTCTACTCAGTTTTTTTACTCCGTTTTTCTTCAGTATTTTTTTCAGTTTTTTTCTCAGTTTTTCTGCTCAGTTTTTCTGCTCAGTTTTTTCTCAGTTTTTTTCCTCAGTTCTTTTTTTCCACAGTTTTGTGCACAGTTTTTTTTCTCAATTTTTCTTCAGTTTTTTTTCTCCGTTCTTTTTTTTCTTCAGTTTTTTCAGTCGTTTTTCTCAATTTTTCTTCTCAGTTTTTTTACTCCGTTTTTCTTCAGGATTTTTTTAATAGTTTTTTTCTCAGTTTTTCTGCTCAGTTTTTCTGCTCAGTTTTTTCTTCAGTTTTTTTTCTCAGTTCTTTTTTTCACAGTTTTTTTCACAGTTTTTTTACTCCGTTTTTCTTCAGTATTTTTTAAATAGTTTTTTTCTCAGTTTTTCTGCTCAGTTTTTCTGCTCAGTTTTTTCTTTAGTTTTTTTTCTCTGTTCTTTTTTTCACAGTTTTTTTCACAGTTTTTTTCTAAGTTTTTCTTCAGTTTTTTCAGTCGTTTTTTCTCAATTTTTCTTCTCAGTTTTTTTCCTCCGTTTTTCTTCAGTTTTTTTAAATAGTTTTTTTTCTCAGTTTTTCTGATCAGTTTTTCTGCTCAGTTTTTTCTCAGTTTTTTTCCTCAGTTCTTTTTTTCCACAGTTTTGTGCACAGTTTTTTTCTAAATTTTTCTTCAGTTTTTTTTCTCAGTTCTTTTTTTTCACAGTTTTTTTCTAAGTTTTTCTTCAGTTTTTTCAGTCTTTTTTTCTCAGTTTTTCTTCTCAGTTTTTTTCATCCGTTTTTCTTCAGTTTTTTTCTCAGTTTTTCTGCTCAGTTTTTCTGCTCAGATTTTTCTCAGTTTTTTTCCTCAGTTCTTTTTTCCCACAGTTTTGTGCACAGTTTTTTTCTAAGTTTTTCTTCAGTTTTTTCAGTCTTTTTTTCTCAGTTTTTCTTCTCAGTTTTTTTCATCCGTTTTTCTTCAGTTTTTTTTAATAGTTTTTTTCTCAGTTTTTCTGCTCAGTTTTTCTGCTCAGTTTTTTCTCAGTTTTTTTCCTCAGTTCTTTTTTTTCACAGTTTTGTGCACAGTTTTTTTCTAAATTTTTCTTCAGTTTTTTTTCTCCGTTCTTTTTTTTCTTCAGTTTTTTTAGTAGTTTTTCTCAATTTTTCTTCTGTTTTTTTACTCCGTTTTTCTTCAGTATTTTTTTAATAGTTTTATTCTCAGTTTTTCTGCTCAATTTTTCTGCTCAGTTTTTTATCAGTTTTTTCACTCAATTCTTTTTTTTCACACTTTTGTGCACAGTATTTTTCTAAGTTTTTCTTCAGTTTTTTATCTCAGTTCTTCTTTTTCACAGTTTTTTTCACAGTTTTTTTCACAGTTTTTTTCTAAGTTTTTCTTCAGTTTTTTCAGTCGTTTTTCTCAATTTTTCTTCTCAGTTTTTTTACTCCGTTTTTCTTCAGTATTTTTTAAATAGTTTTTTTCTCAGTTTTTCTGCTCAGTTTTTCTTTAGTTTTTTTTCTCTGTTCTTTTTTTCACAGTTTTTTTCACAGTTTTTTTCTAAGTTTTTCTTCAGTTTTTTCAGTCTTTTTTTCTCAGTTTTTCTTCTCAGTTTTTTTCATCCGTTTTTCTTCAGTTTTTTTCTCAGTTTTTCTGCTCAGTTTTTCTGCTCAGTTTTTTCTCAGTTTTTTTCCTCAGTTCTTTTTTCCCACAGTTTTGTGCACAGTTGTTTTCTAAGTTTTTCTTCAGTTTTTTCAGTCTTTTTTTCTCAATTTTTCTTCTCAGTTTTTTTACTCCGTTTTTCTTCAGTATTTTTTTCATAGTTTTTTTCTCAGTTTTTCTGCTCAGTTTTTCTGCTCAGTTTTTTCTTCAGTTTTTTTTCTCAGTTCTTTTTTTTCACAGTTTTGTGCAGTTTTTTTCTAAATTTTTCTTCAGTTTTTTTTCTCCGTTCTTTTTTTTCTTCAGTTTTTTTAGTAGTTTTTCTCAATTTTTCTTCTCAGTTTTTTTACTCCGTTTTTCTTCAGTATTTTTTTAATAGTTTTATTCTCAGTTTTTCTGCTCAATTTTTCTGCTCAGTTTTTTCTCAGTTTTTTCACTCAATTCTTTTTTTTCACACTTTTGTGCACAGTATTTTTCTAAGTTTTTCTTCAGTTTTTTTTCTCAGTTCTTTTTTTTCACAGTTTTTTTCACAGTTTTTTTCACAGTTTTTTTCTAAATTTTTCTTCAGTTTTTTTTCTCCGTTCTTTTTTTTCTTCAGTTTTTTTAGTAGTTTTTCTCAATTTTTCTTCTCAGTTTTTTTACTCCATTTTTCTTCAGTATTTTTTTAATAGTTTTATTCTCAGTTTTTCTGCTCAATTTTTCTGCTCAGTTTTTTCTCAGTTTTTTCACTCAATTCTTTTTTTTCACACTTTTGTGCACAGTATTTTTCTAAGTTTTTCTTCAGTTTTTTTCTCAGTTTTTCTGCTCAGTTTTTCTGCTCAGTTTTTTCTCAGTTTTTTTCCTCAGTTCTTTTTTCCCACAGTTTTGTGCACAGTTTTTTTCTAAGTTTTTCTTCAGTTTTTTTTCTCAGTTCTTTTTTTTCACAGTTTTTTTCAGTTTTTTTCTAAGTTTTTCTTCAGTTTTTTCAGTCTTTTTTTCTCAGTTTTTCTTCTCATTTTTTTTCATCCGTTTTTCTTCAGTTTTTTTTTAGTTTTTTTCTCAGTTTTTCTGCTCAGTTTTTCTGCTCAGTTTTTTCTCAGTTTTTTTCCTCAGTTCTTTTTTTTCACAGTTTTCTGCACAGTTTTTTTCTAAATTTTTCTTCAGTTTTTTTTCTCAGTTCTTTTTTTTCACAGTTTTTTTCTAAATTTTTCTTCAGTTTTTTCAGTCGTTTTTTCTCAATTTTTCTACTCAGTTTTTTTACTCCGTTTTTCTTCAGTATTTTTTTCAGTTTTTTTCTCAGTTTTTCTGCTCAGTTTTTCTGCTCAGTTTTTTCTCAGTTTTTTTCCTCAGTTCTTTTTTTCCACAGTTTTGTGCACAGTTTTTTTTCTAAATTTTTCTTCAGTTTTTTTTCTCCGTTCTTTTTTTTCTTCAGTTTTTTCAGTCGTTTTTCTCAATTTTTCTTCTCAGTTTTTTTACTCCGTTTTTCTTCAGGATTTTTTTAATAGTTTTTTTCTCAGTTTTTCTGCTCAGTTTTTCTGCTCAGTTTTTTCTTCAGTTTTTTTTCTCAGTTCTTTTTTTCACAGTTTTTTTCACAGTTTTTTTACTCCGTTTTTCTTCAGTATTTTTTAAATAGTTTTTTTCTCAGTTTTTCTGCTCAGTTTTTCTGCTCAGTTTTTTCTTTAGTTTTTTTTCTCTGTTCTTTTTTTCACAGTTTTTTTCACAGTTTTTTTCTAAGTTTTTCTTCAGTTTTTTCAGTCGTTTTTTCTCAATTTTTCTTCTCAGTTTTTTTCCTCCGTTTTTCTTCAGTTTTTTTAAATAGTTTTTTTTCTCAGTTTTTCTGATCAGTTTTTCTGCTCAGTTTTTTCTCAGTTTTTTTCCTCAGTTCTTTTTTTCCACAGTTTTGTGCACAGTTTTTTTCTAAATTTTTCTTCAGTTTTTTTTCTCAGTTCTTTTTTTTCACAGTTTTTTTCTAAGTTTTTCTTCAGTTTTTTCAGTCTTTTTTTCTCAGTTTTTCTTCTCAGTTTTTTTCATCCGTTTTTCTTCAGTTTTTTTCTCAGTTTTTCTGCTCAGTTTTTCTGCTCAGATTTTTCTCAGTTTTTTTCCTCAGTTCTTTTTTCCCACAGTTTTGTGCACAGTTTTTTTCTAAGTTTTTCTTCAGTTTTTTCAGTCTTTTTTTCTCAGTTTTTCTTCTCAGTTTTTTTCATCCGTTTTTCTTCAGTTTTTTTTAATAGTTTTTTTCTCAGTTTTTCTGCTCAGTTTTTCTGCTCAGTTTTTTCTCAGTTTTTTTCCTCAGTTCTTTTTTTTCACAGTTTTGTGCACAGTTTTTTTCTAAATTTTTCTTCAGTTTTTTTTCTCAGTTCTTTTTTTTCACAGTTTTTTTCTAAGTTTTTCTTCAGTTTTTTCAGTCGTTTTTTCTCAATTTTTCTTCTCAGTTTTTTTACTCCGTTTTTCTTCAGTATTTTTTTCAGTTTTTTTCTCAGTTTTTCTGCTCAGTTTTTCTGCTCAGTTTTTTGTTCAGTTTTTTTTCTCACTTCTTTTTTTCACAGTTTTTTTCTAAGTTTTTCTTCAGTTTTTTCAGTCGTTTTTTCTCAATTTTTCTTCTCAGTTTTTTTCCTCCGTTTTTCTTCAGTTTTTTAAAAGTTTTTTTCTCAGTTTTTCTGCTGAGTTTTTCTGCTCAGTTTTTTCTCAGTTTTTTTCCTCAGTTCTTTTTTTCCACAGTTTTGTGCACAGTTTTTTTTCTAAATTTTTCTTCAGTTTTTTTTCTCCGTTCTTTTTTTTCTTCAGTTTTTTCAGTCGTTTTTCTTAATTTTTCTTCTCAGTTTTTTTAGTCCGTTTTTCTTCAGGATTTTTTTAATAGTTTTTTTCTCAGTTTTTCTGCTCAGTTTTTCTGCTCAGTTTTTTCTTCAGTTTTTTTTCTCAGTTCTTTTTTTCACAGTTTTTTTCACAGTTTTTTTCTAAGTTTTTCTTCAGTTTTTTCAGTCCTTTTTTCTCAATTTTTCTTCTCAGTTTTTTTACTCCGTTTTTCTTTAGTATTTTTTTAATAGTTATATTCTCAGTTTTTCTGCTCAATTTTTCTGCTCAGTTTTTTCTCAGTTTTTTCACTCAATTCTTTTTTTTCACACTTTTGTGCACAGTATTTTTCTAAGTTTTTCTTCAGTTTTTTTTCTCAGTTCTTTTTTTTCACAGTTTTTTTCACAGTTTTTTTCTAAGTTTTTCTTCCGTTTTTTCAGTCGTTTTTCTCAATTTTTCTTCTCAGTTTTTTTACTCCGTTTTTCTTCAGTATTTTTTTGTTAGTTTTTCTGCTCAGTTTTTCTGCTCAGTTTTTTCTTCAGTTTTCTATCTCAGTTCTTTTTTTCACAGTTTTTTTCACAGTTTTTTTCTAAGTTTTTCTTCAGTTTTTTCAGTCGTTTTTCTCAATTTTTCTTCTCAGTTTTTTTACTCCGTTTTTCTTCAGTATTTTTTTAATAGTTTTTTTCTCAGTTTTTCTGCTCAGTTTTTCTGCTCAGTTTTTTCTTCAGTTTTTTTTCTCAGTTCTTTTTATCACAGTTCTTTTCACAGTTTTTTTCTAAGTTTTTCTTCAGTTTTTTCAGTCGTTTTTTCTCAATTTTTCTTCTCAGTTTTTTTACTCCGTTTTTCTTCAGTATTTTTTAAATAGTTTTTTTCTCAGTTTTTCTGCTCAGTTTTTCTGCTCAGTTTTTTCTTCAGTTTTTTTTCTCAGTTCTTTTCACAGTTTTTTTCTAAGTTTTTCTTCAGTTTTTTCAGTCGTTTTTCTCAATTTTTCTTCTCAGTTTTTTTACTCCGTTTTTCTTCAGTATTTTTTTAATAGTTTTTTTCTCAGTTTTTCTGCTCAGTTTTTCTGCTCAGTTTTTTCTTCAGTTTTTTTTCTCAGTTCTTTTTATCACAGTTCTTTTCACAGTTTTTTTCTAAGTTTTTCTTCAGTTTTTTCAGTCGTTTTTTCTCAATTTTTCTTCTCAGTTTTTTTACTCCGTTTTTCTTCAGTATTTTTTAAATAGTTTTTTTCTCAGTTTTTCTGCTCAGTTTTTCTGCTCAGTTTTTTCTTCAGTTTTTTTTCTCAGTTCTTTTTTTCACAGTTTTTTTCACAGTTTTTTTCTAAGTTTTTCTTCAGTTTTTTCAGTCGTTTTTTCTCAATTTTTCTTCTCAGTTTTTTTACTCCGTTTTTCTTTAGTATTTTTTTAATAGTTATATTCTCAGTTTTTCTGCTCAATTTTTCTGCTCAGTTTTTTCTCAGTTTTTTCACTCAATTCTTTTTTTTCACACTTTTGTGCACAGTATTTTTCTAAGTTTTTCTTCAGTTTTTTTTCTCAGTTCTTTTTTTTCACAGTTTTTTTCACAGTTTTTTTCTAAGTTTTTCTTCCGTTTTTTCAGTCGTTTTTCTCAATTTTTCTTCTCAGTTTTTTTACTCCGTTTTTCTTCAGTATTTTTTTGTTAGTTTTTCTGCTCAGTTTTTCTGCTCAGTTTTTTCTTCAGTTTTCTATCTCAGTTCTTTTTTTCACAGTTTTTTTCACAGTTTTTTTCTAAGTTTTTCTTCAGTTTTTTCAGTCGTTTTTCTCAATTTTTCTTCTCAGTTTTTTTACTCCGTTTTTCTTCAGTATTTTTTTAATAGTTTTTTTCTCAGTTTTTCTGCTCAGTTTTTCTGCTCAGTTTTTTCTTCAGTTTTTTTTCTCAGTTCTTTTTATCACAGTTCTTTTCACAGTTTTTTTCTAAGTTTTTCTTCAGTTTTTTCAGTCGTTTTTTCTCAATTTTTCTTCTCAGTTTTTTTACTCCGTTTTTCTTCAGTATTTTTTAAATAGTTTTTTTCTCAGTTTTTCTGCTCAGTTTTTCTGCTCAGTTTTTTCTTCAGTTTTTTTTCTCAGTTCTTTTCACAGTTTTTTTCTAAGTTTTTCTTCAGTTTTTTCAGTCGTTTTTCTCAATTTTTCTTCTCAGTTTTTTTACTCCGTTTTTCTTCAGTATTTTTTTAATAGTTTTTTTCTCAGTTTTTCTGCTCAGTTTTTCTGCTCAGTTTTTTCTTCAGTTTTTTTTCTCAGTTCTTTTTATCACAGTTCTTTTCACAGTTTTTTTCTAAGTTTTTCTTCAGTTTTTTCAGTCGTTTTTTCTCAATTTTTCTTCTCAGTTTTTTTACTCCGTTTTTCTTCAGTATTTTTTAAATAGTTTTTTTCTCAGTTTTTCTGCTCAGTTTTTCTGCTCAGTTTTTTCTTCAGTTTTTTTTCTCAGTTCTTTTTATCACAGTTCTTTTCACAGTTTTTTTCTAAGTTTTTCTTCAGTTTTTTCAGTCGTTTTTTCTCAATTTTTCTTCTCAGTTTTTTTACTCCGTTTTTCTTCAGTATTTTTTAAATAGTTTTTTTCTCAGTTTTTCTGCTCAGTTTTTCTGCTCAGTTTTTTCTTCAGTTTTTTTTCTCAGTTCTTTTCACAGTTTTTTTCTAAGTTTTTCTTCAGTTTTTTCAGTCGTTTTTCTCAATTTTTCTTCTCAGTTTTTTTACTCCGTTTTTCTTCAGTATTTTTTTAATAGTTTTTTTCTCAGTTTTTCTGCTCAGTTTTTCTGCTCAGTTTTTTCTTCAGTTTTTTTTCTCAGTTCTTTTTATCACAGTTCTTTTCACAGTTTTTTTCTAAGTTTTTCTTCAGTTTTTTCAGTCGTTTTTTCTCAATTTTTCTTCTCAGTTTTTTTACTCCGTTTTTCTTCAGTATTTTTTAAATAGTTTTTTTCTCAGTTTTTCTGCTCAGTTTTTCTGCTCAGTTTTTTCTTCAGTTTTTTTTCTCAGTTCTTTTTTTCACAGTTTTTTTCACAGTTTTTTTCACAGTTTTTTTCTAAGTTTTTCTTCAGTTTTTTCAGTCGTTTTTTCTCAATTTTTCTTCTCAGTTTTTTTACTCCGTTTTTCTTTAGTATTTTTTTAATAGTTATATTCTCAGTTTTTCTGCTCAATTTTTCTGCTCAGTTTTTTCTCAGTTTTTTCACTCAATTCTTTTTTTTCACACTTTTGTGCACAGTATTTTTCTAAGTTTTTCTTCAGTTTTTTTTCTCAGTTCTTTTTTTTCACAGTTTTTTTCACAGTTTTTTTCTAAGTTTTTCTTCCGTTTTTTCAGTCGTTTTTCTCAATTTTTCTTCTCAGTTTTTTTACTCCGTTTTTCTTCAGTATTTTTTTGTTAGTTTTTCTGCTCAGTTTTTCTGCTCAGTTTTTTCTTCAGTTTTCTATCTCAGTTCTTTTTTTCACAGTTTTTTTCACAGTTTTTTTCTAAGTTTTTCTTCAGTTTTTTCAGTCGTTTTTCTCAATTTTTCTTCTCAGTTTTTTTACTCCGTTTTTCTTCAGTATTTTTTTAATAGTTTTTTGCTCAGTTTTTCTGCTCAGTTTTTCTGCTCAGTTTTTTCTTCAGTTTTTTTTCTCAGTTCTTTTTATCACAGTTCTTTTCACAGTTTTTTTCTAAGTTTTTCTTCAGTTTTTTCAGTCGTTTTTTCTCAATTTTTCTTCTCAGTTTTTTTACTCCGTTTTTCTTCAGTATTTTTTAAATAGTTTTTTTCTCAGTTTTTCTGCTCAGTTTTTCTGCTCAGTTTTTTCTTCAGTTTTTTTTCTCAGTTCTTTTCACAGTTTTTTTCTAAGTTTTTCTTCAGTTTTTTCAGTCGTTTTTCTCAATTTTTCTTCTCAGTTTTTTTACTCCGTTTTTCTTCAGTATTTTTTTAATAGTTTTTTTCTCAGTTTTTCTGCTCAGTTTTTCTGCTCAGTTTTTTCTTCAGTTTTTTTTCTCAGTTCTTTTTATCACAGTTCTTTTCACAGTTTTTTTCTAAGTTTTTCTTCAGTTTTTTCAGTCGTTTTTTCTCAATTTTTCTTCTCAGTTTTTTTACTCCGTTTTTCTTCAGTATTTTTTAAATAGTTTTTTTCTCAGTTTTTCTGATCAGTTTTTCTGCTCAGTTTTTTCTTCAGTTTTTTTTCTCAGTTCTTTTTATCACAGTTCTTTTCACAGTTTTTTTCTAAGTTTTTCTTCAGTTTTTTCAGTCGTTTTTTCTCAATTTTTCTTCTCAGTTTTTTTACTCCGTTTTTCTTCAGTATTTTTTAAATAGTTTTTTTCTCAGTTTTTCTGCTCAGTTTTTCTGCTCAGTTTTTTCTTCAGTTTTTTTTCTCAGTTCTTTTCACAGTTTTTTTCTAAGTTTTTCTTCAGTTTTTTCAGTCGTTTTTCTCAATTTTTCTTCTCAGTTTTTTTACTCCGTTTTTCTTCAGTATTTTTTTAATAGTTTTTTTCTCAGTTTTTCTGCTCAGTTTTTCTGCTCAGTTTTTTCTTCAGTTTTTTTTCTCAGTTCTTTTTATCACAGTTCTTTTCACAGTTTTTTTCTAAGTTTTTCTTCAGTTTTTTCAGTCGTTTTTTCTCAATTTTTCTTCTCAGTTTTTTTACTCCGTTTTTCTTCAGTATTTTTTAAATAGTTTTTTTCTCAGTTTTTCTGCTCAGTTTTTCTGCTCAGTTTTTTCTTCAGTTTTTTTTCTCAGTTCTTTTTTTCACAGTTTTTTTCACAGTTTTTTTCTAAGTTTTTCTTCAGTTTTTTCAGTCGTTTTTTCTCAATTTTTCTTCTCAGTTTTTTTACTCCGTTTTTCTTTAGTATTTTTTTAATAGTTATATTCTCAGTTTTTCTGCTCAATTTTTCTGCTCAGTTTTTTCTCAGTTTTTTCACTCAATTCTTTTTTTTCACACTTTTGTGCACAGTATTTTTCTAAGTTTTTCTTCAGTTTTTTTTCTCAGTTCTTTTTTTTCACAGTTTTTTTCACAGTTTTTTTCTAAGTTTTTCTTCCGTTTTTTCAGTCGTTTTTCTCAATTTTTCTTCTCAGTTTTTTTACTCCGTTTTTCTTCAGTATTTTTTTGTTAGTTTTTCTGCTCAGTTTTTCTGCTCAGTTTTTTCTTCAGTTTTCTATCTCAGTTCTTTTTTTCACAGTTTTTTTCACAGTTTTTTTCTAAGTTTTTCTTCAGTTTTTTCAGTCGTTTTTCTCAATTTTTCTTCTCAGTTTTTTTACTCCGTTTTTCTTCAGTATTTTTTTAATAGTTTTTTTCTCAGTTTTTCTGCTCAGTTTTTCTGCTCAGTTTTTTCTTCAGTTTTTTTTCTCAGTTCTTTTTATCACAGTTCTTTTCACAGTTTTTTTCTAAGTTTTTCTTCAGTTTTTTCAGTCGTTTTTTCTCAATTTTTCTTCTCAGTTTTTTTACTCCGTTTTTCTTCAGTATTTTTTAAATAGTTTTTTTCTCAGTTTTTCTGCTCAGTTTTTCTGCTCAGTTTTTTCTTCAGTTTTTTTTCTCAGTTCTTTTCACAGTTTTTTTCTAAGTTTTTCTTCAGTTTTTTCAGTCGTTTTTCTCAATTTTTCTTCTCAGTTTTTTTACTCCGTTTTTCTTCAGTATTTTTTTAATAGTTTTTTTCTCAGTTTTTCTGCTCAGTTTTTCTGCTCAGTTTTTTCTTCAGTTTTTTTTCTCAGTTCTTTTTATCACAGTTCTTTTCACAGTTTTTTTCTAAGTTTTTCTTCAGTTTTTTCAGTCGTTTTTTCTCAATTTTTCTTCTCAGTTTTTTTACTCCGTTTTTCTTCAGTATTTTTTAAATAGTTTTTTTCTCAGTTTTTCTGATCAGTTTTTCTGCTCAGTTTTTTCTTCAGATTTTTTTCTCAGTTCTTTTTTGCAGTTTTTTTCAGTTTTTTTCTCAGTTTTTCTTCAGTTTTTTTTCTCAGTTCTTCTTTTTTTTCACAGTAGTTTTCTAAGTTTTTCTTCAGTTTTTTCAGTCGTTTTTTCTCAATTTTTCTTCTCAGTTTTTTTCATCCGTTTTTTTTCAGTTTTTTTTAACAGTTTTTTTTCTCAGTTTTTCTGCTCAGTTTTTCTGCTCAGTTTTTTCTTCAGTTTTTTTTCTCAGTTCTTTTTATCACAGTTCTTTTCACAGTTTTTTTCTAAGTTTTTCTTCAGTTTTTTCAGTCGTTTTTTCTCAATTTTTCTTCTCAGTTTTTTTACTCCGTTTTTCTTCAGTATTTTTTAAATAGTTTTTTTCTCAGTTTTTCTGCTCAGTTTTTCTGCTCAGTTTTTTCTTCAGTTTTTTTTCTCAGTTCTTTTCACAGTTTTTTTCTAAGTTTTTCTTCAGTTTTTTCAGTCGTTTTTCTCAATTTTTCTTCTCAGTTTTTTTACTCCGTTTTTCTTCAGTATTTTTTTAATAGTTTTTTTCTCAGTTTTTCTGCTCAGTTTTTTCTTCAGTTTTTTTTCTCAGTTCTTTTTATCACAGTTCTTTTCACAGTTTTTTTCTAAGTTTTTCTTCAGTTTTTTCAGTCGTTTTTTCTCAATTTTTCTTCTCAGTTTTTTTACTCCGTTTTTCTTCAGTATTTTTTAAATAGTTTTTTTCTCAGTTTTTCTGCTCAGTTTTTCTGCTCAGTTTTTTCTTCAGTTTTTTTTCTCAGTTCTTTTTTTCACAGTTTTTTTCACAGTTTTTTTCTAAGTTTTTCTTCAGTTTTTTCAGTCGTTTTTTCTCAATTTTTCTTCTCAGTTTTTTTACTCCGTTTTTCTTTAGTATTTTTTTAATAGTTATATTCTCAGTTTTTCTGCTCAATTTTTCTGCTCAGTTTTTTCTCAGTTTTTTCACTCAATTCTTTTTTTTCACACTTTTGTGCACAGTATTTTTCTAAGTTTTTCTTCAGTTTTTTTTCTCAGTTCTTTTTTTTCACAGTTTTTTTCACAGTTTTTTTCTAAGTTTTTCTTCCGTTTTTTCAGTCGTTTTTCTCAATTTTTCTTCTCAGTTTTTTTACTCCGTTTTTCTTCAGTATTTTTTTGTTAGTTTTTCTGCTCAGTTTTTCTGCTCAGTTTTTTCTTCAGTTTTCTATCTCAGTTCTTTTTTTCACAGTTTTTTTCACAGTTTTTTTCTAAGTTTTTCTTCAGTTTTTTCAGTCGTTTTTCTCAATTTTTCTTCTCAGTTTTTTTACTCCGTTTTTCTTCAGTATTTTTTTAATAATTTTTTTCTCAGTTTTTCTGCTCAGTTTTTCTGCTCAGTTTTTTCTTCAGTTTTTTTGTTCAGTTCTTTTTATCACAGTTCTTTTCACAGTTTTTTTCTAAGTTTTTCTTCAGTTTTTTCAGTCGTTTTTTCTCAATTTTTCTTCTCAGTTTTTTTACTCCGTTTTTCTTCAGTATTTTTTAAATAGTTTTTTTCTCAGTTTTTCTGCTCAGTTTTTCTGCTCAGTTTTTTCTTCAGTTTTTTTTCTCAGTTCTTTTCACAGTTTTTTTCTAAGTTTTTCTTCAGTTTTTTCAGTCGTTTTTCTCAATTTTTCTTCTCAGTTTTTTTACTCCGTTTTTCTTCAGTATTTTTTTAATAGTTTTTTTCTCAGTTTTTCTGCTCAGTTTTTCTGCTCAGTTTTTTCTTCAGTTTTTTTTCTCAGTTCTTTTTATCACAGTTCTTTTCACAGTTTTTTTCTAAGTTTTTCTTCAGTTTTTTCAGTCGTTTTTTCTCAATTTTTCTTCTCAGTTTTTTTACTCCGTTTTTCTTCAGTATTTTTTAAATAGTTTTTTTCTCAGTTTTTCTGCTCAGTTTTTCTGCTCAGTTTTTTCTTCAGTTTTTTTTCTCAGTTCTTTTTTTCACAGTTTTTTTCACAGTTTTTTTCTAAGTTTTTCTTCAGTTTTTTCAGTCGTTTTTTCTCAATTTTTCTTCTCAGTTTTTTTCCTCCGTTTTTTTTTCAGTTTTTTTAAATAGTTTTTTTTCTCAGTTTTTCTGCTCAGTTTTTTCTCAGTTTTTTTCCTCAGTTCTTTTTTCCCACAGTTTTGTGCACAGTTTTTTTCTAAGTTTTTCTTCAGTTTTTTTTCTCAGTTCTTTTTTTTCACAGTTTTTTTCAGTTTTTTTCTAAGTTTTTCTTCAGTTTTTTCAGTCTTTTTTTCTCAGTTTTTCTTCTCAGTTTTTTTCATCCGTTTTTCTTCAGTTTTTTTAATAGTTTTTTTCTCAGTTTTTCTGCTCAGTTTTTCTGCTCAGTTTTTTCTCAGTTTTTTTCCTCAGTTCTTTTTTTTCACAGTTTTGTGCACAGTTTTTTTCTAAATTTTTCTTCAGTTTTTTTTCTCAGTTCTTTTTTTTCACAGTTTTTTTCTAAGTTTTTCTTCAGTTTTTTCAGTCGTTTTTTCTCAATTTTTCTTCTCAGTTTTTTTACTCCGTTTTTCTTCAGTATTTTTTTCAGTTTTTTTCTCAGTTTTTCTGCTCAGTTTTTCTGCTCAGTTTTTTGTTCAGTTTTTTTTCTCACTTCTTTTTTTCACAGTTTTTTTCTAAGTTTTTCTTCAGTTTTTTCAGTCGTTTTTTCTCAATTTTTCTTCTCAGTTTTTTTCCTCCGTTTTTCTTCAGTTTTTTTTTAGTTTTTTTCTCAGTTTTTCTGCTCAGTTTTTCTGCTCAGTTTTTTCTCAGTTTTTTTCCTCAGTTCTTTTTTTTCACAGTTTTGTGCACAGTTTTTTTCTAAATTTTTCTTCAGTTTTTTTTCTCAGTTCATTTTTTTCACAGTTTTTTTCTAAGTTTTTCTTCAGTTTTTTCAGTCGTTTTTTCTCAATTTTTCTTCTCAGTTTTTTTACTCCGTTTTTCTTCAGTATTTTTTTCAGTTTTTTTCTCAGTTTTTCTGCTCAGTTTTTCTGCTCAGTTTTTTCTCAGTTTTTTTCCTCAGTTCTTTTTTCCCACAGTTTTGTGCACAGTTTTTTTCTAAGTTTTTCTTCAGTTTTTTTTCTCAGTTCTTTTTTTTCACAGTTTTTTTCAGTTTTTTTCTAAGTTTTTCTTCAGTTTTTTCAGTCTTTTTTTCTCAGTTTTTCTTCTCAGTTTTTTTCATCCGTTTTTCTTCAGTTTTTTTAATAGTTTTTTTCTCAGTTTTTCTGCTCAGTTTTTCTGCTCAGTTTTTTCTCAGTTTTTTTTCTCAGTTCTTTTTTTTCACAGTTTTTTTCTAAGTTTTTCTTCAGTTTTTTCAGTCGTTTTTTCTCAATTTTTCTTCTCAGTTTTTTTCCTCCGTTTTTTTTTCAGTTTTTTTAAATAGTTTTTTTCTCAGTTTTTCTGCTCAGTTTTTCTGCTCAGTTTTTTCTCAGTTTTTTTTCTCAGTTCTTTTTTTTCACAGTTTTTTTCTAAGTTTTTCTTCAGTTTTTTCAGTCGTTTTTTCTCAATTTTTCTTCTCAGTTTTTTTCCTCCGTTTTTTTTTCAGTTTTTTTAAATAGTTTTTTTTCTCAGTTTTTCTGCTCAGTTTTTTCTCAGTTTTTTTCCTCAGTTCTTTTTTCCCACAGTTTTGTGCACAGTTTTTTTCTAAGTTTTTCTTCAGTTTTTTCAGTCGTTTTTTCTCAATTTTTCTTCTCAGTTTTTTTACTCCGTTTTTCTTCAGTATTTTTTTCAGTTTTTTTCTCAGTTTTTCTGCTCAGTTTTTCTGCTCAGTTTTTTCTCAGTTTTTTTCCTCAGTTCTTTTTTCCCACAGTTTTGTGCACAGTTTTTTTCTAAGTTTTTCTTCAGTTTTTTTTCTCAGTTCTTTTTTTTCACAGTTTTTTTCAGTTTTTTTCTAAGTTTTTCTTCAGTTTTTTCAGTCTTTTTTTCTCAGTTTTTCTTCTCAGTTTTTTTCATCCGTTTTTCTTCAGTTTTTTTAATAGTTTTTTTCTCAGTTTTTCTGCTCAGTTTTTCTGCTCAGTTTTTTCTCAGTTTTTTTCCTCAGTTCTTTTTTTTCACAGTTTTGTGCACAGTTTTTTTCTAAATTTTTCTTCAGTTTTTTTTCTCAGTTCTTTTTTTTCACAGTTTTTTTCTAAGTTTTTCTTCAGTTTTTTCAGTCGTTTTTTCTCAATTTTTCTTCTCAGTTTTTTTACTCCGTTTTTCTTCAGTATTTTTTTCAGTTTTTTTCTCAGTTTTTCTGCTCAGTTTTTCTGCTCAGTTTTTTGTTCAGTTTTTTTTCTCACTTCTTTTTTTCACAGTTTTTTTCTAAGTTTTTCTTCAGTTTTTTCAGTCGTTTTTTCTCAATTTTTCTTCTCAGTTTTTTTCCTCCGTTTTTCTTCAGTTTTTTTTTAGTTTTTTTCTCAGTTTTTCTGCTCAGTTTTTCTGCTCAGTTTTTTCTCAGTTTTTCCCCTCAGTTCTTTTTTTTCACAGTTTTGTGCACAGTTTTTTTCTAAATTTTTCTTCAGTTTTTTTTCTCAGTTCTTTTTTTTCACAGTTTTTTTCTAAGTTTTTCTTCAGTTTTTTCAGTCGTTTTTTCTCAATTTTTCTTCTCAGTTTTTTTACTCCGTTTTTCTTCAGTATTTTTTTCAGTTTTTTTCTCAGTTTTTCTGCTCAGTTTTTCTGCTCAGTTTTTTCTCAGTTTTTTTCCTCAGTTCTTTTTTTCCACAGTTTTGTGCACAGTTTTTTTTCTAAATTTTTCTTCAGTTTTTTTTCTCCGTTCTTTTTTTTCTTCAGTTTTTTCAGTCGTTTTTCTCAATTTTTCTTCTCAGTTTTTTTACTCCGTTTTTCTTCAGGATTTTTTAATAGTTTTTTTCTCAGTTTTTCTGCTCAGTTTTTCTGCTCAGTTTTTTCTTCAGTTTTTTTTCTCAGTTCTTTTTTTCACAGTTTTTTTCACAGTTTTTTCCTAAGTTTTTCTTCAGTTTTTTCAGTCGTTTTTTCTCAATTTTTCTTCTCAGTTTTTTTACTCCGTTTTTCTTCAGTATTTTTTAAATAGTTTTTTTCTCAGTTTTTCTGCTCAGTTTTTCTGCTCAGTTTTTTCTTCAGTTTTTTTTCTCAGTTCTTTTCACAGTTTTTTTCTAAGTTTTTCTTCAGTTTTTTCAGTCGTTTTTCTCAATTTTTCTTCTCAGTTTTTTTACTCCGTTTTTCTTCAGTATTTTTTTAATAGTTTTTTTCTCAGTTTTTCTGCTCAGTTTTTCTGCTCAGTTTTTTCTTCAGTTTTTTTTCTCAGTTCTTTTTATCACAGTTCTTTTCACAGTTTTTTTCTAAGTTTTTCTTCAGTTTTTTCAGTCGTTTTTTCTCAATTTTTCTTCTCAGTTTTTTTACTCCGTTTTTCTTCAGTATTTTTTAAATAGTTTTTTTCTCAGTTTTTCTGCTCAGTTTTTCTGCTCAGTTTTTTCTTCAGTTTTTTTTCTCAGTTCTTTTTTTCACAGTTTTTTTCACAGTTTTTTTCTAAGTTTTTCTTCAGTTTTTTCACTCGTTTTTTCTCAATTTTTCTTCTCAGTTTTTTTACTCCGTTTTTCTTTAGTATTTTTTTAATAGTTATATTCTCAGTTTTTCTGCTCAATTTTTCTGCTCAGTTTTTTCTCAGTTTTTTCACTCAATTCTTTTTTTTCACACTTTTGTGCACAGTATTTTTCTAAGTTTTTCTTCAGTTTTTTTTCTCAGTTCTTTTTTTTCACAGTTTTTTTCACAGTTTTTTTCTAAGTTTTTCTTCCGTTTTTTCAGTCGTTTTTCTCAATTTTTCTTCTCAGTTTTTTTACTCCGTTTTTCTTCAGTATTTTTTTGTTAGTTTTTCTGCTCAGTTTTTCTGCTCAGTTTTTTCTTCAGTTTTCTATCTCAGTTCTTTTTTTCACAGTTTTTTTCACAGTTTTTTTCTAAGTTTTTCCAGTTTTTTCAGTCGTTTTTCTCAATTTTTCTTCTCAGTTTTTTTACTCCGTTTTTCTTCAGTATTTTTTTAATAATTTTTTTCTCAGTTTTTCTGCTCAGTTTTTCTGCTCAGTTTTTTCTTCAGTTTTTTTTCTCAGTTCTTTTTATCACAGTTCTTTTCACAGTTTTTTTCTAAGTTTTTCTTCAGTTTTTTCAGTCGTTTTTTCTCAATTTTTCTTCTCAGTTTTTTTACTCCGTTTTTCTTCAGTATTTTTTAAATAGTTTTTTTCTCAGTTTTTCTGCTCAGTTTTTCTGCTCAGTTTTTTCTTCAGTTTTTTTTCTCAGTTCTTTTCACAGTTTTTTTCTAAGTTTTTCTTCAGTTTTTTCAGTCGTTTTTCTCAATTTTTCTTCTCAGTTTTTTTACTCCGTTTTTCTTCAGTATTTTTTTAATAGTTTTTTTCTCAGTTTTTCTGCTCAGTTTTTCTGCTCAGTTTTTTCTTCAGTTTTTTTTCTCAGTTCTTTTTATCACAGTTCTTTTCACAGTTTTTTTCTAAGTTTTTCTTCAGTTTTTTCAGTCGTTTTTTCTCAATTTTTCTTCTCAGTTTTTTTACTCCGTTTTTCTTCAGTATTTTTTAAATAGTTTTTTTCTCAGTTTTTCTGCTCAGTTTTTCTGCTCAGTTTTTTCTTCAGTTTTTTTTCTCAGTTCTTTTTTTCACAGTTTTTTTCACAGTTTTTTTCTAAGTTTTTCTTCAGTTTTTTCAGTCGTTTTTTCTCAATTTTTCTTCTCAGTTTTTTTCCTCCGTTTTTTTTTCAGTTTTTTTAAATAGTTTTTTTTCTCAGTTTTTCTGCTCAGTTTTTTCTCAGTTTTTTTCCTCAGTTCTTTTTTCCCACAGTTTTGTGCACAGTTTTTTTCTAAGTTTTTCTTCAGTTTTTTTTCTCAGTTCTTTTTTTTCACAGTTTTTTTCAGTTTTTTTCTAAGTTTTTCTTCAGTTTTTTCAGTCTTTTTTTCTCAGTTTTTCTTCTCAGTTTTTTTCATCCGTTTTTCTTCAGTTTTTTTAATAGTTTTTTTCTCAGTTTTTCTGCTCAGTTTTTCTGCTCAGTTTTTTCTCAGTTTTTTTCCTCAGTTCTTTTTTTTCACAGTTTTGTGCACAGTTTGTTTCTAAATTTTTCTTCAGTTTTTTTTCTCAGTTCTTTTTTTTCACAGTTTTTTTCTAAGTTTTTCTTCAGTTTTTTCAGTCGTTTTTTCTCAATTTTTCTTCTCAGTTTTTTTACTCCGTTTTTCTTCAGTATTTTTTTCAGTTTTTTTCTCAGTTTTTCTGCTCAGTTTTTCTGCTCAGTTTTTTGTTCAGTTTTTTTTCTCACTTCTTTTTTTCACAGTTTTTTTCTAAGTTTTTCTTCAGTTTTTTCAGTCGTTTTTTCTCAATTTTTCTTCTCAGTTTTTTTCCTCCGTTTTTCTTCAGTTTTTTTTTAGTTTTTTTCTCAGTTTTTCTGCTCAGTTTTTCTGCTCAGTTTTTTCTCAGTTTTTTTCCTCAGTTCTTTTTTTTCACAGTTTTGTGCACAGTTTTTTTCTAAATTTTTCTTCAGTTTTTTTTCTCAGTTCTTTTTTTTCACAGTTTTTTTCTAAGTTTTTCTTCAGTTTTTTCAGTCGTTTTTTCTCAATTTTTCTTCTCAGTTTTTTTCCTCCGTTTTTTTTTCAGTTTTTTTAAATAGTTTTTTTTCTCAGTTTTTCTGCTCAGTTTTTTCTCAGTTTTTTTCCTCAGTTCTTTTTTCCCACAGTTTTGTGCACAGTTTTTTTCTAAGTTTTTCTTCAGTTTTTTTTCTCAGTTCTTTTTTTTCACAGTTTTTTTCAGTTTTTTTCTAAGTTTTTCTTCAGTTTTTTCAGTCTTTTTTTCTCAGTTTTTCTTCTCAGTTTTTTTCATCCGTTTTTCTTCAGTTTTTTTAATAGTTTTTTTCTCAGTTTTTCTGCTCAGTTTTTCTGCTCAGTTTTTTCTCAGTTTTTTTTCTCAGTTCTTTTTTTTCACAGTTTTTTTCTAAGTTTTTCTTCAGTTTTTTCAGTCGTTTTTTCTCAATTTTTCTTCTCAGTTTTTTTCCTCCGTTTTTTTTCAGTTTTTTTAAATAGTTTTTTTCTCAGTTTTTCTGCTCAGTTTTTCTGCTCAGTTTTTTCTCAGTTTTTTTTCTCAGTTCTTTTTTTTCACAGTTTTTTTCTAAGTTTTTCTTCAGTTTTTTCAGTCGTTTTTTCTCAATTTTTCTTCTCAGTTTTTTTCCTCCGTTTTTTTTTCAGTTTTTTTAAATAGTTTTTTTTCTCAGTTTTTCTGCTCAGTTTTTTCTCAGTTTTTTTCCTCAGTTCTTTTTTCCCACAGTTTTGTGCACAGTTTTTTTCTAAGTTTTTCTTCAGTTTTTTCAGTCGTTTTTTCTCAATTTTTCTTCTCAGTTTTTTTACTCCGTTTTTCTTCAGTATTTTTTTCAGTTTTTTTCTCAGTTTTTCTGCTCAGTTTTTCTGCTCAGTTTTTTCTCAGTTTTTTTCCTCAGTTCTTTTTTCCCACAGTTTTGTGCACAGTTTTTTTCTAAGTTTTTCTTCAGTTTTTTTTCTCAGTTCTTTTTTTTCACAGTTTTTTTCAGTTTTTTTCTAAGTTTTTCTTCAGTTTTTTCAGTCTTTTTTTCTCAGTTTTTCTTCTCAGTTTTTTTCATCCGTTTTTCTTCAGTTTTTTTAATAGTTTTTTTCTCAGTTTTTCTGCTCAGTTTTTCTGCTCAGTTTTTTCTCAGTTTTTTTCCTCAGTTCTTTTTTTTCACAGTTTTGTGCACAGTTTTTTTCTAAATTTTTCTTCAGTTTTTTTTCTCAGTTCTTTTTTTTCACAGTTTTTTTCTAAGTTTTTCTTCAGTTTTTTCAGTCGTTTTTTCTCAATTTTTCTTCTCAGTTTTTTTACTCCGTTTTTCTTCAGTATTTTTTTCAGTTTTTTTCTCAGTTTTTCTGCTCAGTTTTTCTGCTCAGTTTTTTGTTCAGTTTTTTTTCTCACTTCTTTTTTTCACAGTTTTTTTCTAAGTTTTTCTTCAGTTTTTTCAGTCGTTTTTTCTCAATTTTTCTTCTCAGTTTTTTTCCTCCGTTTTTCTTCAGTTTTTTTTTAGTTTTTTTCTCAGTTTTTCTGCTCAGTTTTTCTGCTCAGTTTTTTCTCAGTTTTTCCCCTCAGTTCTTTTTTTTCACAGTTTTGTGCACAGTTTTTTTCTAAATTTTTCTTCAGTTTTTTTTCTCAGATCTTTTTTTTCACAGTTTTTTTCTAAGTTTTTCTTCAGTTTTTTCAGTCGTTTTTTCTCAATTTTTCTTCTCAGTTTTTTTACTCCGTTTTTCTTCAGTATTTTTTTCAGTTTTTTTCTCAGTTTTTCTGCTCAGTTTTTCTGCTCAGTTTTTTCTCAGTTTTTTTCCTCAGTTCTTTTTTTCCACAGTTTTGTGCACAGTTTTTTTTCTAAATTTTTCTTCAGTTTTTTTTCTCCGTTCTTTTTTTTCTTCAGTTTTTTCAGTCGTTTTTCTCAATTTTTCTTCTCAGTTTTTTTACTCCGTTTTTCTTCAGGATTTTTTAATAGTTTTTTTCTCAGTTTTTCTGCTCAGTTTTTCTGCTCAGTTTTTTCTTCAGTTTTTTTTCTCAGTTCTTTTTTTCACAGTTTTTTTCACAGTTTTTTCCTAAGTTTTTCTTCAGTTTTTTCAGTCGTTTTTTCTCAATTTTTCTTCTCAGTTTTTTTACTCCGTTTTTCTTCAGTATTTTTTAAATAGTTTTTTTCTCAGTTTTTCTGCTCAGTTTTTCTGCTCAGTTTTTTCTTCAGTTTTTTTTCTCAGTTCTTTTCACAGTTTTTTTCTAAGTTTTTCTTCAGTTTTTTCAGTCGTTTTTCTCAATTTTTCTTCTCAGTTTTTTTACTCCGTTTTTCTTCAGTATTTTTTTAATAGTTTTTTTCTCAGTTTTTCTGCTCAGTTTTTCTGCTCAGTTTTTTCTTCAGTTTTTTTTCTCAGTTCTTTTTATCACAGTTCTTTTCACAGTTTTTTTCTAAGTTTTTCTTCAGTTTTTTCAGTCGTTTTTTCTCAATTTTTCTTCTCAGTTTTTTTACTCCGTTTTTCTTCAGTATTTTTTAAATAGTTTTTTTCTCAGTTTTTCTGCTCAGTTTTTCTGCTCAGTTTTTTCTTCAGTTTTTTTTCTCAGTTCTTTTTTTCACAGTTTTTTTCACAGTTTTTTTCTAAGTTTTTCTTCAGTTTTTTCACTCGTTTTTTCTCAATTTTTCTTCTCAGTTTTTTTACTCCGTTTTTCTTTAGTATTTTTTTAATAGTTATATTCTCAGTTTTTCTGCTCAATTTTTCTGCTCAGTTTTTTCTCAGTTTTTTCACTCAATTCTTTTTTTTCACACTTTTGTGCACAGTATTTTTCTAAGTTTTTCTTCAGTTTTTTTTCTCAGTTCTTTTTTTTCACAGTTTTTTTCACAGTTTTTTTCTAAGTTTTTCTTCCGTTTTTTCAGTCGTTTTTCTCAATTTTTCTTCTCAGTTTTTTTACTCCGTTTTTCTTCAGTATTTTTTTAATAATTTTTTTCTCAGTTTTTCTGCTCAGTTTTTCTGCTCAGTTTTTTCTTCAGTTTTTTTTCTCAGTTCTTTTTATCACAGTTCTTTTCACAGTTTTTTTCTAAGTTTTTCTTCAGTTTTTTCAGTCGTTTTTTCTCAATTTTTCTTCTCAGTTTTTTTACTCCGTTTTTCTTCAGTATTTTTTAAATAGTTTTTTTCTCAGTTTTTCTGCTCAGTTTTTCTGCTCAGTTTTTTCTTCAGTTTTTTTTCTCAGTTCTTTTTTTCACAGTTTTTTTCACAGTTTTTTTCTAAGTTTTTCTTCAGTTTTTTCACTCGTTTTTTCTCAATTTTTCTTCTCAGTTTTTTTACTCCGTTTTTCTTTAGTATTTTTTTAATAGTTATATTCTCAGTTTTTCTGCTCAATTTTTCTGCTCAGTTTTTTCTCAGTTTTTTCACTCAATTCTTTTTTTTCACACTTTTGTGCACAGTATTTTTCTAAGTTTTTCTTCAGTTTTTTTTCTCAGTTCTTTTTTTTCACAGTTTTTTTCACAGTTTTTTTCTAAGTTTTTCTTCCGTTTTTTCAGTCGTTTTTCTCAATTTTTCTTCTCAGTTTTTTTACTCCGTTTTTCTTCAGTATTTTTTTAATAATTTTTTTCTCAGTTTTTCTGCTCAGTTTTTCTGCTCAGTTTTTTCTTCAGTTTTTTTTCTCAGTTCTTTTTATCACAGTTCTTTTCACAGTTTTTTTCTAAGTTTTTCTTCAGTTTTTTCAGTCGTTTTTTCTCAATTTTTCTTCTCAGTTTTTTTACTCCGTTTTTCTTCAGTATTTTTTAAATAGTTTTTTTCTCAGTTTTTCTGCTCAGTTTTTCTGCTCAGTTTTTTCTTCAGTTTTTTTTCTCAGTTCTTTTCACAGTTTTTTTCTAAGTTTTTCTTCAGTTTTTTCAGTCGTTTTTCTCAATTTTTCTTCTCAGTTTTTTTACTCCGTTTTTCTTCAGTATTTTTTTAATAGTTTTTTTCTCAGTTTTTCTGCTCAGTTTTTCTGCTCAGTTTTTTCTTCAGTTTTTTTTCTCAGTTCTTTTTATCACAGTTCTTTTCACAGTTTTTTTCTAAGTTTTTCTTCAGTTTTTTCAGTCGTTTTTTCTCAATTTTTCTTCTCAGTTTTTTTACTCCGTTTTTCTTCAGTATTTTTTAAATAGTTTTTTTCTCAGTTTTTCTGCTCAGTTTTTCTGCTCAGTTTTTTCTTCAGTTTTTTTTCTCAGTTCTTTTTTTCACAGTTTTTTTCACAGTTTTTTTCTAAGTTTTTCTTCAGTTTTTTCAGTCGTTTTTTCTCAATTTTTCTTCTCAGTTTTTTTCCTCCGTTTTTTTTTCAGTTTTTTTAAATAGTTTTTTTTCTCAGTTTTTCTGCTCAGTTTTTTCTCAGTTTTTTTCCTCAGTTCTTTTTTCCCACAGTTTTGTGCACAGTTTTTTTCTAAGTTTTTCTTCAGTTTTTTTTCTCAGTTCTTTTTTTTCACAGTTTTTTTCAGTTTTTTTCTAAGTTTTTCTTCAGTTTTTTCAGTCTTTTTTTCTCAGTTTTTCTTCTCAGTTTTTTTCATCCGTTTTTCTTCAGTTTTTTTAATAGTTTTTTTCTCAGTTTTTCTGCTCAGTTTTTCTGCTCAGTTTTTTCTCAGTTTTTTTCCTCAGTTCTTTTTTTTCACAGTTTTGTGCACAGTTTGTTTCTAAATTTTTCTTCAGTTTTTTTTCTCAGTTCTTTTTTTTCACAGTTTTTTTCTAAGTTTTTCTTCAGTTTTTTCAGTCGTTTTTTCTCAATTTTTCTTCTCAGTTTTTTTACTCCGTTTTTCTTCAGTATTTTTTTCAGTTTTTTTCTCAGTTTTTCTGCTCAGTTTTTCTGCTCAGTTTTTTGTTCAGTTTTTTTTCTCACTTCTTTTTTTCACAGTTTTTTTCTAAGTTTTTCTTCAGTTTTTTCAGTCGTTTTTTCTCAATTTTTCTTCTCAGTTTTTTTCCTCCGTTTTTCTTCAGTTTTTTTTTAGTTTTTTTCTCAGTTTTTCTGCTCAGTTTTTCTGCTCAGTTTTTTCTCAGTTTTTTTCCTCAGTTCTTTTTTTTCACAGTTTTGTGCACAGTTTTTTTCTAAATTTTTCTTCAGTTTTTTTTCTCAGTTCTTTTTTTTCACAGTTTTTTTCTAAGTTTTTCTTCAGTTTTTTCAGTCGTTTTTTCTCAATTTTTCTTCTCAGTTTTTTTACTCCGTTTTTCTTCAGTATTTTTTTCAGTTTTTTTCTCAGTTTTTCTGCTCAGTTTTTCTGCTCAGTTTTTTCTCAGTTTTTTTCCTCAGTTCTTTTTTCCCACAGTTTTGTGCACAGTTTTTTTCTAAGTTTTTCTTCAGTTTTTTTTCTCAGTTCTTTTTTTTCACAGTTTTTTTCAGTTTTTTTCTAAGTTTTTCTTCAGTTTTTTCAGTCTTTTTTTCTCAGTTTTTCTTCTCAGTTTTTTTCATCCGTTTTTCTTCAGTTTTTTTAATAGTTTTTTTCTCAGTTTTTCTGCTCAGTTTTTCTGCTCAGTTTTTTCTCAGTTTTTTTCCTCAGTTCTTTTTTTTCACAGTTTTGTGCACAGTTTTTTTCTAAATTTTTCTTCAGTTTTTTTTCTCAGTTCTTTTTTTTCACAGTTTTTTTCTAAGTTTTTCTTCAGTTTTTTCAGTCGTTTTTTCTCAATTTTTCTTCTCAGTTTTTTTACTCCGTTTTTCTTCAGTATTTTTTTCAGTTTTTTTCTCAGTTTTTCTGCTCAGTTTTTCTGCTCAGTTTTTTGTTCAGTTTTTTTTCTCACTTCTTTTTTTCACAGTTTTTTTCTAAGTTTTTCTTCAGTTTTTTCAGTCGTTTTTTCTCAATTTTTCTTCTCAGTTTTTTTCCTCCGTTTTTCTTCAGTTTTTTTTTAGTTTTTTTCTCAGTTTTTCTGCTCAGTTTTTCTGCTCAGTTTTTTCTCAGTTTTTTCCCTCAGTTCTTTTTTTTCACAGTTTTGTGCACAGTTTTTTTCTAAATTTTTCTTCAGTTTTTTTTCTCAGTTCTTTTTTTTCACAGTTTTTTTCTAAGTTTTTCTTCAGTTTTTTCAGTCGTTTTTTCTCAATTTTTCTTCTCAGTTTTTTTACTCCGTTTTTCTTCAGTATTTTTTTCAGTTTTTTTCTCAGTTTTTCTGCTCAGTTTTTCTGCTCAGTTTTTTCTCAGTTTTTTTCCTCAGTTCTTTTTTTCCACAGTTTTGTGCACAGTTTTTTTTCTAAATTTTTCTTCAGTTTTTTTTCTCCGTTCTTTTTTTTCTTCAGTTTTTTCAGTCGTTTTTCTCAATTTTTCTTCTCAGTTTTTTTACTCCGTTTTTCTTCAGGATTTTTTAATAGTTTTTTTCTCAGTTTTTCTGCTCAGTTTTTCTGCTCAGTTTTTTCTTCAGTTTTTTTTCTCAGTTCTTTTTTTCACAGTTTTTTTCACAGTTTTTTCCTAAGTTTTTCTTCAGTTTTTTCAGTCGTTTTTTCTCAATTTTTCTTCTCAGTTTTTTTACTCCGTTTTTCTTCAGTATTTTTTAAATAGTTTTTTTCTCAGTTTTTCTGCTCAGTTTTTCTGCTCAGTTTTTTCTTCAGTTTTTTTTCTCAGTTCTTTTCTTCACAGTTTTTTTCACAGTTTTTTTCTAAGTTTTTCTTCAGTTTTTTCAGTCGTTTTTTCTCAATTTTTCTTCTCAGTTTTTTTACTCCGTTTTTCTTTAGTATTTTTTTAATAGTTATATTCTCAGTTTTTCTGCTCAATTTTTCTGCTCAGTTTTTTCTCAGTTTTTTCACTCAATTCTTTTTTTTCACACTTTTGTGCACAGTATTTTTCTAAGTTTTTCTTCAGTTTTTTTTCTCAGTTCTTTTTTTTCACAGTTTTTTTCACAGTTTTTTTCTAAGTTTTTCTTCCGTTTTTTCAGTCGTTTTTCTCAATTTTTCTTCTCAGTTTTTTTACTCCGTTTTTCTTCAGTATTTTTTTGTTAGTTTTTCTGCTCAGTTTTTCTGCTCAGTTTTTTCTTCAGTTTTCTATCTCAGTTCTTTTTTTCACAGTTTTTTTCACAGTTTTTTTCTAAGTTTTTCTTCAGTTTTTTCAGTCGTTTTTCTCAATTTTTCTTCTCAGTTTTTTTACTCCGTTTTTCTTCAGTATTTTTTTAATAATTTTTTTCTCAGTTTTTCTGCTCAGTTTTTCTGCTCAGTTTTTTCTTCAGTTTTTTTTCTCAGTTCTTTTTATCACAGTTCTTTTCACAGTTTTTTTCTAAGTTTTTCTTCAGTTTTTTCAGTCGTTTTTTCTCAATTTTTCTTCTCAGTTTTTTTACTCCGTTTTTCTTCAGTATTTTTTAAATAGTTTTTTTCTCAGTTTTTCTGCTCAGTTTTTCTGCTCAGTTTTTTCTTCAGTTTTTTTTCTCAGTTCTTTTCACAGTTTTTTTCTAAGTTTTTCTTCAGTTTTTTCAGTCGTTTTTCTCAATTTTTCTTCTCAGTTTTTTTACTCCGTTTTTCTTCAGTATTTTTTTAATAGTTTTTTTCTCAGTTTTTCTGCTCAGTTTTTCTGCTCAGTTTTTTCTTCAGTTTTTTTTCTCAGTTCTTTTTATCACAGTTCTTTTCACAGTTTTTTTCTAAGTTTTTCTTCAGTTTTTTCAGTCGTTTTTTCTCAATTTTTCTTCTCAGTTTTTTTACTCCGTTTTTCTTCAGTATTTTTTAAATAGTTTTTTTCTCAGTTTTTCTGCTCAGTTTTTCTGCTCAGTTTTTTCTTCAGTTTTTTTTCTCAGTTCTTTTTTTCACAGTTTTTTTCACAGTTTTTTTCTAAGTTTTTCTTCAGTTTTTTCAGTCGTTTTTTCTCAATTTTTCTTCTCAGTTTTTTTCCTCCGTTTTTTTTTCAGTTTTTTTAAATAGTTTTTTTTCTCAGTTTTTCTGCTCAGTTTTTTCTCAGTTTTTTTCCTCAGTTCTTTTTTCCCACAGTTTTGTGCACAGTTTTTTTCTAAGTTTTTCTTCAGTTTTTTTTCTCAGTTCTTTTTTTTCACAGTTTTTTTCAGTTTTTTTCTAAGTTTTTCTTCAGTTTTTTCAGTCTTTTTTTCTCAGTTTTTCTTCTCAGTTTTTTTCATCCGTTTTTCTTCAGTTTTTTTAATAGTTTTTTTCTCAGTTTTTCTGCTCAGTTTTTCTGCTCAGTTTTTTCTCAGTTTTTTTCCTCAGTTCTTTTTTTTCACAGTTTTGTGCACAGTTTGTTTCTAAATTTTTCTTCAGTTTTTTTTCTCAGTTCTTTTTTTTCACAGTTTTTTTCTAAGTTTTTCTTCAGTTTTTTCAGTCGTTTTTTCTCAATTTTTCTTCTCAGTTTTTTTACTCCGTTTTTCTTCAGTATTTTTTTCAGTTTTTTTCTCAGTTTTTCTGCTCAGTTTTTCTGCTCAGTTTTTTGTTCAGTTTTTTTTCTCACTTCTTTTTTTCACAGTTTTTTTCTAAGTTTTTCTTCAGTTTTTTCAGTCGTTTTTTCTCAATTTTTCTTCTCAGTTTTTTTCCTCCGTTTTTCTTCAGTTTTTTTTTAGTTTTTTTCTCAGTTTTTCTGCTCAGTTTTTCTGCTCAGTTTTTTCTCAGTTTTTTTCCTCAGTTCTTTTTTTTCACAGTTTTGTGCACAGTTTTTTTCTAAATTTTTCTTCAGTTTTTTTTCTCAGTTCTTTTTTTTCACAGTTTTTTTCTAAGTTTTCTTCAGTTTTTTCAGTCGTTTTTTCTCAATTTTTCTTCTCAGTTTTTTTACTCCGTTTTTCTTCAGTATTTTTTTCAGTTTTTTTCTCAGTTTTTCTGCTCAGTTTTTCTGCTCAGTTTTTTCTCAGTTTTTTTCCTCAGTTCTTTTTTCCCACAGTTTTGTGCACAGTTTTTTTCTAAGTTTTTCTTCAGTTTTTTTTCTCAGTTCTTTTTTTTCACAGTTTTTTTCAGTTTTTTTCTAAGTTTTTCTTCAGTTTTTTCAGTCTTTTTTTCTCAGTTTTTCTCTCAGTTTTTTTCATCCGTTTTTCTTCAGTTTTTTTAATAGTTTTTTTCTCAGTTTTTCTGCTCAGTTTTTCTGCTCAGTTTTTTCTCAGTTTTTTTCCTCAGTTCTTTTTTTTCACAGTTTTGTGCACAGTTTTTTTCTAAATTTTTCTTCAGTTTTTTTTCTCAGTTCTTTTTTTTCACAGTTTTTTTCTAAGTTTTTCTTCAGTTTTTTCAGTCGTTTTTTCTCAATTTTTCTTCTCAGTTTTTTTACTCCGTTTTTCTTCAGTATTTTTTTCAGTTTTTTTCTCAGTTTTTCTGCTCAGTTTTTCTGCTCAGTTTTTTGTTCAGTTTTTTTTCTCACTTCTTTTTTTCACAGTTTTTTTCTAAGTTTTTCTTCAGTTTTTTCAGTCGTTTTTTCTCAATTTTTCTTCTCAGTTTTTTTCCTCCGTTTTTCTTCAGTTTTTTTTTAGTTTTTTTCTCAGTTTTTCTGCTCAGTTTTTCTGCTCAGTTTTTTCTCAGTTTTTTTCCTCAGTTCTTTTTTTTCACAGTTTTGTGCACAGTTTTTTTCTAAATTTTTCTTCAGTTTTTTTTCTCAGTTCTTTTTTTTCACAGTTTTTTTCTAAGTTTTTCTTCAGTTTTTTCAGTCGTTTTTTCTCAATTTTTCTTCTCAGTTTTTTTACTCCGTTTTTCTTCAGTATTTTTTTCAGTTTTTTTCTCAGTTTTTCTGCTCAGTTTTTCTGCTCAGTTTTTTCTCAGTTTTTTTCCTCAGTTCTTTTTTTCCACAGTTTTGTGCACAGTTTTTTTTCTAAATTTTTCTTCAGTTTTTTTTCTCCGTTCTTTTTTTTCTTCAGTTTTTTCAGTCGTTTTTCTCAATTTTTCTTCTCAGTTTTTTTACTCCGTTTTTCTTCAGGATTTTTTAATAGTTTTTTTCTCAGTTTTTCTGCTCAGTTTTTCTGCTCAGTTTTTTCTTCAGTTTTTTTTCTCAGTTCTTTTTTTCACAGTTTTTTTCACAGTTTTTTCCTAAGTTTTTCTTCAGTTTTTTCAGTCGTTTTTTCTCAATTTTTCTTCTCAGTTTTTTTACTCCGTTTTTCTTCAGTATTTTTTAAATAGTTTTTTTCTCAGTTTTTCTGCTCAGTTTTTCTGCTCAGTTTTTTCTTTAGTTTTTTTTCTCTGTTCTTTTTTTCACAGTTTTTTTCACAGTTTTTTTCTAAGTTTTTCTTCAGTTTTTTCAGTCGTTTTTTCTCAATTTTTCTTCTCAGTTTTTTTCCTCCGTTTTTCTTCAGTTTTTTTAAATAGTTTTTTTTCTCAGTTTTTCTGATCAGTTTTTCTGCTCAGTTTTTTCTCAGTTTTTTTCCTCAGTTCTTTTTTTCCACAGTTTTGTGCACAGTTTTTTTCTAAATTTTTCTTCAGTTTTTTTTCTCAGTTCTTTTTTTTCACAGTTTTTTTCTAAGTATTTCTTCAGTTTTTTCAGTCTTTTTTTCTCAGTTTTTCTTCTCAGTTTTTTTCATCCGTTTTTCTTCAGTTTTTTTCTCAGTTTTTCTGCTCAGTTTTTCTGCTCAGTTTTTTCTCAGTTTTTTTCCTCAGTTCTTTTTTCCCACAGTTTTGTGCACAGTTTTTTTCTAAGTTTTTCTTCAGTTTTTTTTCTCAGTTCTTTTTTTTCACAGTTTTTTTCTAAGTTTTTCTTCAGTTTTTTCAGTCGTTTTTTCTCAATTTTTCTTCTCAGTTTTTTTACTCCGTTTTTCTTCAGTATTTTTTTCAGTTTTTTTCTCAGTTTTTCTGCTCAGTTTTTCTGCTCAGTTTTTTGTTCAGTTTTTTTTCTCACTTCTTTTTTTCACAGTTTTTTTCTAAGTTTTTCTTCAGTTTTTTCAGTCGTTTTTTCTCAATTTTTCTTCTCAGTTTTTTTCCTCCGTTTTTCTTCAGTTTTTTAAAAGTTTTTTTCTCAGTTTTTCTGCTGAGTTTTTCTGCTCAGTTTTTTCTCAGTTTTTTTCCTCAGTTCTTTTTTTCCACAGTTTTGTGCACAGTTTTTTTTCTAAATTTTTCTTCAGTTTTTTTTCTCCGTTCTTTTTTTTCTTCAGTTTTTTCAGTCGTTTTTCTTAATTTTTCTTCTCAGTTTTTTTAGTCCGTTTTTCTTCAGGATTTTTTTAATAGTTTTTTTCTCAGTTTTTCTGCTCAGTTTTTCTGCTCAGTTTTTTCTTCAGTTTTTTTTCTCAGTTCTTTTTTTCACAGTTTTTTTCACAGTTTTTTTCTAAGTTTTTCTTCAGTTTTTTCAGTCGTTTTTTCTCAATTTTTCTTCTCAGTTTTTTTACTCCGTTTTTCTTTAGTATTTTTTTAATAGTTTTATTCTCAGTTTTTCTGCTCAGTTTTTCTGCTCAGTTTTTTCTTCAGTTTTTTTTCTCAGTTCTTTTCACAGTTTTTTTCTAAGTTTTTCTTCAGTTTTTTCAGTCGTTTTTCTCAATTTTTCTTCTCAGTTTTTTTACTCCGTTTTTCTTCAGTATTTTTTAAATAGTTTTTTTCTCAGTTTTTCTGCTCAGTTTTTCTGCTCAGTTTTTTCTTCAGTATTTTTTCTCAGTTCTTTTTTTCACAGTTTTTTTCACAGTTTTTTTCTAAGTTTTACTTCAGTTTTTTCAGTCGTTTTTTCTCAATTTTTCTTCTCAGTTTTTTTCCTCCGTTTTTTTTTCAGTTTTTTTAAATAGTTTTTTTTCTCAGTTTTTCTGCTCAGTTTTTTCTCAGTTTTTTTCCTCAGTTCTTTTTTCCCACAGTTTTGTGCACAGTTTTTTTCTAAGTTTTTCCAGTTTTTTTTCTCAGTTCTTTTTTTTCACAGTTTTTTTCAGTTTTTTTCTAAGTTTTTCTTCAGTTTTTTCAGTCTTTTTTTCTCAGTTTTTCTTCTCAGTTTTTTTCATCCGTTTTTCTTCAGTTTTTTTTAATAGTTTTTTTCTCAGTTTTTCTGCTCAGTTTTTCTGCTCAGTTTTTTCTCAGTTTTTTTCCTCAGTTCTTTTTTTTCACAGTTTTGTGCACAGTTTTTTTCTAAATTTTTCTTCAGTTTTTTTTCTCAGTTCTTTTTTTTCACAGTTTTTTTCTAAGTTTTTCTTCAGTTTTTTCAGTCGTTTTTTCTCAATTTTTCTTCTCAGTTTTTTTACTCTGTTTTTTTTCAGTATTTTTTTCAGTTTTTTTCTCAGTTTTTCTGCTCAGTTTTTCTGCTCAGTTTTTTGTTCAGTTTTTTTTCTCACTTCTTTTTTTCACAGTTTTTTTCTAAGTTTTTCTTCAGTTTTTTCAGTCGTTTTTTCTCAATTTTTCTTCTCAGTTTTTTCCTCCGTTTTTCTTCAGTTTTTTAAAATAGTTTTTTTCTCAGTTTTTCTGCTCAGTTTTTCTGCTCAGTTTTTTCTCAGTTTTTTTCCTCAGTTCTTTTTTTCCACAGTTTTGTGCACAGTTTTTTTTCTAAATTTTTCTTCAGTTTTTTTTCTCCGTTCTTTTTTTTCTTCAGTTTTTTCAGTCGTTTTTCTCAATTTTTCTTCTCAGTTTTTTTACTCCGTTTTTCTTCAGGATTTTTTTAATAGTTTTTTTCTCAGTTTTTCTGCTCAGTTTTTCTGCTCAGTTTTTTCTTCAGTTTTTTTTCTCAGTTCTTTTTTTCACAGTTTTTTTCACAGTTTTTTTCTAAGTTTTTCTTCAGTTTTTTCAGTCGTTTTTTCTCAATTTTTCTTCTCAGTTTTTTTACTCCGTTTTTCTTCAGTATTTTTTAAATAGTTTTTTTCTCAGTTTTTCTGCTCAGTTTTTCTGCTCAGTTTTTTCTTTAGTTTTTTTTCTCTGTTCTTTTTTTCACAGTTTTTTTCACAGTTTTTTTCTAAGTTTTTCTTCAGTTTTTTCAGTCGTTTTTTCTCAATTTTTCTTCTCAGTTTTTTTCCTCCGTTTTTCTTCAGTTTTTTTAAATAGTTTTTTTTCTCAGTTTTTCTGATCAGTTTTTCTGCTCAGTTTTTTCTCAGTTTTTTTCCTCAGTTCTTTTTTCCCACAGTTTTGTGCACAGTTTTTTTCTAAGTTTTTCTTCAGTTTTTTCAGTCTTTTTTTCTCAATTTTTCTTCTCAGTTTTTTTACTCCGTTTTTCTTCAGTATTTTTTTCATAGTTTTTTTCTCAGTTTTTCTGCTCAGTTTTTCTGCTCAGTTTTTTCTTCAGTTTTTTTCTCAGTTCTTTTTTTTCACAGTTTTGTGCACAGTTTTTTTCTAAATTTTTCTTCAGTTTTTTTTCTCCGTTCTTTTTTTTCTTCAGTTTTTTAGTAGTTTTTCTCAATTTTTCTTCTCAGTTTTTTTACTCCGTTTTTCTTCAGTATTTTTTTAATAGTTTTATTCTCAGTTTTTCTGCTCAATTTTTCTGCTCAGTTTTTTCTCAGTTTTTTCACTCAATTCTTTTTTTTCACACTTTTGTGCACAGTATTTTTCTAAGTTTTTCTTCAGTTTTTTATCTCAGTTCTTCTTTTTCACAGTTTTTTTCACAGTTTTTTTCACAGTTTTTTTCTAAGTTTTTCTTCAGTTTTTTCAGTCGTTTTTCTCAATTTTTCTTCTCAGTTTTTTTACTCCGTTTTTCTTCAGTATTTTTTAAATAGTTTTTTTCTCAGTTTTTCTGCTCAGTTTTTCTGCTCAGTTTTTTCTTTAGTTTTTTTTCTCTGTTCTTTTTTTCACAGTTTTTTTCACAGTTTTTTTCTAAGTTTTTCTTCAGTTTTTTCAGTCTTTTTTTCTCAGTTTTTCTTCTCAGTTTTTTTCATCCGTTTTTCTTCAGTTTTTTTCTCAGTTTTTCTGCTCAGTTTTTCTGCTCAGTTTTTTCTCAGTTTTTTTCCTCAGTTCTTTTTTCCCACAGTTTTGTGCACAGTTTTTTTCTAAGTTTTTCTTCAGTTTTTTCAGTCTTTTTTTCTCAATTTTTCTTCTCAGTTTTTTTACTCCGTTTTTCTTCAGTATTTTTTTCATAGTTTTTTTCTCAGTTTTTCTGCTCAGTTTTTCTGCTCAGTTTTTTCTTCAGTTTTTTTTCTCAGTTCTTTTTTTTCACAGTTTTGTGCACAGTTTTTTTCTAAATTTTTCTTCAGTTTTTTTTCTCCGTTCTTTTTTTTCTTCAGTTTTTTTAGTAGTTTTTCTCAATTTTTCTTCTCAGTTTTTTTACTCCGTTTTTCTTCAGTATTTTTTTAATAGTTTTATTCTCAGTTTTTCTGCTCAATTTTTCTGCTCAGTTTTTTCTCAGTTTTTTCACTCAATTCTTTTTTTTCACACTTTTGTGCACAGTATTTTTCTAAGTTTTTCTTCAGTTTTTTTTCTCAGTTCTTTTTTTTCACAGTTTTTTTCACAGTTTTTTTCACAGTTTTTTTCTAAATTTTTCTTCAGTTTTTTTTCTCCGTTCTTTTTTTTCTTCAGTTTTTTTAGTAGTTTTTCTCAATTTTTCTTCTCAGTTTTTTTACTCCATTTTTCTTCAGTATTTTTTTAATAGTTTTATTCTCAGTTTTTCTGCTCAATTTTTCTGCTCAGTTTTTTCTCAGTTTTTTCACTCAATTCTTTTTTTTCACACTTTTGTGCACAGTATTTTTCTAAGTTTTTCTTCAGTTTTTTTCTCAGTTTTTCTGCTCAGTTTTTCTGCTCAGTTTTTTCTCAGTTTTTTTCCTCAGTTCTTTTTTCCCACAGTTTTGTGCACAGTTTTTTTCTAAGTTTTTCTTCAGTTTTTTTTCTCAGTTCTTTTTTTTCACAGTTTTTTTCAGTTTTTTTCTAAGTTTTTCTTCAGTTTTTTCAGTCTTTTTTTCTCAGTTTTTCTTCTCATTTTTTTTCATCCGTTTTTCTTCAGTTTTTTTTTAGTTTTTTTCTCAGTTTTTCTGCTCAGTTTTTCTGCTCAGTTTTTTCTCAGTTTTTTTCCTCAGTTCTTTTTTTTCACAGTTTTCTGCACAGTTTTTTTCTAAATTTTTCTTCAGTTTTTTTTCTCAGTTCTTTTTTTTCACAGTTTTTTTCTAAGTTTTTCTTCAGTTTTTTCAGTCGTTTTTTCTCAATTTTTCTACTCAGTTTTTTTACTCCGTTTTTCTTCAGTATTTTTTTCAGTTTTTTTCTCAGTTTTTCTGCTCAGTTTTTCTGCTCAGTTTTTTCTCAGTTTTTTTCCTCAGTTCTTTTTTTCCACAGTTTTGTGCACAGTTTTTTTTCTAAATTTTTCTTCAGTTTTTTTTCTCCGTTCTTTTTTTTCTTCAGTTTTTTCAGTCGTTTTTCTCAATTTTTCTTCTCAGTTTTTTTACTCCGTTTTTCTTCAGGATTTTTTTAATAGTTTTTTTCTCAGTTTTTCTGCTCAGTTTTTCTGCTCAGTTTTTTCTTCAGTTTTTTTTCTCAGTTCTTTTTTTCACAGTTTTTTTCACAGTTTTTTTACTCCGTTTTTCTTCAGTATTTTTTAAATAGTTTTTTTCTCAGTTTTTCTGCTCAGTTTTTCTGCTCAGTTTTTTCTTTAGTTTTTTTTCTCTGTTCTTTTTTTCACAGTTTTTTTCACAGTTTTTTTCTAAGTTTTTCTTCAGTTTTTTCAGTCGTTTTTTCTCAATTTTTCTTCTCAGTTTTTTTCCTCCGTTTTTCTTCAGTTTTTTTAAATAGTTTTTTTTCTCAGTTTTTCTGATCAGTTTTTCTGCTCAGTTTTTTCTCAGTTTTTTTCCTCAGTTCTTTTTTTCCACAGTTTTGTGCACAGTTTTTTTCTAAATTTTTCTTCAGTTTTTTTTCTCAGTTCTTTTTTTTCACAGTTTTTTTCTAAGTTTTTCTTCAGTTTTTTCAGTCTTTTTTTCTCAGTTTTTCTTCTCAGTTTTTTTCATCCGTTTTTCTTCAGTTTTTTTCTCAGTTTTTCTGCTCAGTTTTTCTGCTCAGATTTTTCTCAGTTTTTTTCCTCAGTTCTTTTTTCCCACAGTTTTGTGCACAGTTTTTTTCTAAGTTTTTCTTCAGTTTTTTCAGTCTTTTTTTCTCAGTTTTTCTTCTCAGTTTTTTTCATCCGTTTTTCTTCAGTTTTTTTTAATAGTTTTTTTCTCAGTTTTTCTGCTCAGTTTTTCTGCTCAGTTTTTTCTCAGTTTTTTTCCTCAGTTCTTTTTTTTCACAGTTTTCTGCACAGTTTTTTTCTAAATTTTTCTTCAGTTTTTTTTCTCAGTTCTTTTTTTTCACAGTTTTTTTCTAAGTTTTTCTTCAGTTTTTTCAGTCGTTTTTTCTCAATTTTTCTACTCAGTTTTTTTACTCCGTTTTTCTTCAGTATTTTTTTCAGTTTTTTTCTCAGTTTTTCTGCTCAGTTTTTCTGCTCAGTTTTTTCTCAGTTTTTTTCCTCAGTTCTTTTTTTCCACAGTTTTGTGCACAGTTTTTTTTCTAAATTTTTCTTCAGTTTTTTTTCTCCGTTCTTTTTTTTCTTCAGTTTTTTCAGTCGTTTTTCTCAATTTTTCTTCTCAGTTTTTTTACTCCGTTTTTCTTCAGGATTTTTTTAATAGTTTTTTTCTCAGTTTTTCTGCTCAGTTTTTCTGCTCAGTTTTTTCTTCAGTTTTTTTTCTCAGTTCTTTTTTTCACAGTTTTTTTCACAGTTTTTTTACTCCGTTTTTCTTCAGTATTTTTTAAATAGTTTTTTTCTCAGTTTTTCTGCTCAGTTTTTCTGCTCAGTTTTTTCTTTAGTTTTTTTTCTCTGTTCTTTTTTTCACAGTTTTTTTCACAGTTTTTTTCTAAGTTTTTCTTCAGTTTTTTCAGTCGTTTTTTCTCAATTTTTCTTCTCAGTTTTTTTCCTCCGTTTTTCTTCAGTTTTTTTAAATAGTTTTTTTTCTCAGTTTTTCTGATCAGTTTTTCTGCTCAGTTTTTTCTCAGTTTTTTTCCTCAGTTCTTTTTTTCCACAGTTTTGTGCACAGTTTTTTTCTAAATTTTTCTTCAGTTTTTTTTCTCAGTTCTTTTTTTTCACAGTTTTTTTCTAAGTTTTTCTTCAGTTTTTTCAGTCTTTTTTTCTCAGTTTTTCTTCTCAGTTTTTTTCATCCGTTTTTCTTCAGTTTTTTTCTCAGTTTTTCTGCTCAGTTTTTCTGCTCAGATTTTTCTCAGTTTTTTTCCTCAGTTCTTTTTTCCCACAGTTTTGTGCACAGTTTTTTTCTAAGTTTTTCTTCAGTTTTTTCAGTCTTTTTTTCTCAGTTTTTCTTCTCAGTTTTTTTCATCCGTTTTTCTTCAGTTTTTTTTAATAGTTTTTTTCTCAGTTTTTCTGCTCAGTTTTTCTGCTCAGTTTTTTCTCAGTTTTTTTCCTCAGTTCTTTTTTTTCACAGTTTTGTGCACAGTTTTTTTCTAAATTTTTCTTCAGTTTTTTTTCTCAGTTCTTTTTTTTCACAGTTTTTTTCTAAGTTTTTCTTCAGTTTTTTCAGTCGTTTTTTCTCAATTTTTCTTCTCAGTTTTTTTACTCCGTTTTTCTTCAGTATTTTTTTCAGTTTTTTTCTCAGTTTTTCTGCTCAGTTTTTCTGCTCAGTTTTTTGTTCAGTTTTTTTTCTCACTTCTTTTTTTCACAGTTTTTTTCTAAGTTTTTCTTCAGTTTTTTCAGTCGTTTTTTCTCAATTTTTCTTCTCAGTTTTTTTCCTCCGTTTTTCTTCAGTTTTTTAAAAGTTTTTTTCTCAGTTTTTCTGCTGAGTTTT
Organism: Pristiophorus japonicus; assembly: GCF_044704955.1. Classification (NCBI taxonomy): domain Eukaryota; kingdom Metazoa; phylum Chordata; class Chondrichthyes; family Pristiophoridae; genus Pristiophorus; species Pristiophorus japonicus. The sequence continues at coordinate 2,113,848 of NW_027250734.1, read as the reverse complement.
TCTGCTCAGTTTTTTCTCAGTTTTTTTCCTCAGTTCTTTTTTTCCAGTTTTGTGCACAGTTTTTTTTCTAAATTTTTCTTCAGTTTTTTTTCTCCGTTCTTTTTTTTCTTCAGTTTTTTCAGTCGTTTTTCTTAATTTTTCTTCTCAGTTTTTTTAGTCCGTTTTTCTTCAGGATTTTTTTAATAGTTTTTTTCTCAGTTTTTCTGCTCAGTTTTTCTGCTCAGTTTTTTCTTCAGTTTTTTTTCTCAGTTCTTTTTTTCACAGTTTTTTTCACAGTTTTTTTCTAAGTTTTTCTTCAGTTTTTTCAGTCCTTTTTTCTCAATTTTTCTTCTCAGTTTTTTTACTCCGTTTTTCTTTAGTATTTTTTTAATAGTTATATTCTCAGTTTTTCTGCTCAATTTTTCTGCTCAGTTTTTTCTCAGTTTTTTCACTCAATTCTTTTTTTTCACACTTTTGTGCACAGTATTTTTCTAAGTTTTTCTTCAGTTTTTTTTCTCAGTTCTTTTTTTTCACAGTTTTTTTCACAGTTTTTTTCTAAGTTTTTCTTCCGTTTTTTCAGTCGTTTTTCTCAATTTTTCTTCTCAGTTTTTTTACTCCGTTTTTCTTCAGTATTTTTTTGTTAGTTTTTCTGCTCAGTTTTTCTGCTCAGTTTTTTCTTCAGTTTTCTATCTCAGTTCTTTTTTTCACAGTTTTTTTCACAGTTTTTTTCTAAGTTTTTCTTCAGTTTTTTCAGTCGTTTTTCTCAATTTTTCTTCTCAGTTTTTTTACTCCGTTTTTCTTCAGTATTTTTTTAATAGTTTTTTTCTCAGTTTTTCTGCTCAGTTTTTCTGCTCAGTTTTTTCTTCAGTTTTTTTTCTCAGTTCTTTTTATCACAGTTCTTTTCACAGTTTTTTTCTAAGTTTTTCTTCAGTTTTTTCAGTCGTTTTTTCTCAATTTTTCTTCTCAGTTTTTTTACTCCGTTTTTCTTCAGTATTTTTTAAATAGTTTTTTTCTCAGTTTTTCTGCTCAGTTTTTCTGCTCAGTTTTTTCTTCAGTTTTTTTTCTCAGTTCTTTTCACAGTTTTTTTCTAAGTTTTTCTTCAGTTTTTTCAGTCGTTTTTCTCAATTTTTCTTCTCAGTTTTTTTACTCCGTTTTTCTTCAGTATTTTTTTAATAGTTTTTTTCTCAGTTTTTCTGCTCAGTTTTTCTGCTCAGTTTTTTCTTCAGTTTTTTTTCTCAGTTCTTTTTATCACAGTTCTTTTCACAGTTTTTTTCTAAGTTTTTCTTCAGTTTTTTCAGTCGTTTTTTCTCAATTTTTCTTCTCAGTTTTTTTACTCCGTTTTTCTTCAGTATTTTTTAAATAGTTTTTTTCTCAGTTTTTCTGCTCAGTTTTTCTGCTCAGTTTTTTCTTCAGTTTTTTTTCTCAGTTCTTTTTTTCACAGTTTTTTTCACAGTTTTTTTCTAAGTTTTTCTTCAGTTTTTTCAGTCGTTTTTTCTCAATTTTTCTTCTCAGTTTTTTTACTCCGTTTTTCTTTAGTATTTTTTTAATAGTTATATTCTCAGTTTTTCTGCTCAATTTTTCTGCTCAGTTTTTTCTCAGTTTTTTCACTCAATTCTTTTTTTTCACACTTTTGTGCACAGTATTTTTCTAAGTTTTTCTTCAGTTTTTTTTCTCAGTTCTTTTTTTTCACAGTTTTTTTCACAGTTTTTTTCTAAGTTTTTCTTCCGTTTTTTCAGTCGTTTTTCTCAATTTTTCTTCTCAGTTTTTTTACTCCGTTTTTCTTCAGTATTTTTTTGTTAGTTTTTCTGCTCAGTTTTTCTGCTCAGTTTTTTCTTCAGTTTTCTATCTCAGTTCTTTTTTTCACAGTTTTTTTCACAGTTTTTTTCTAAGTTTTTCTTCAGTTTTTTCAGTCGTTTTTCTCAATTTTTCTTCTCAGTTTTTTTACTCCGTTTTTCTTCAGTATTTTTTTAATAGTTTTTTTCTCAGTTTTTCAGCTCAGTTTTTCTGCTCAGTTTTTTCTTCAGTTTTTTTTCTCAGTTCTTTTTATCACAGTTCTTTTCACAGTTTTTTTCTAAGTTTTTCTTCAGTTTTTTCAGTCGTTTTTTCTCAATTTTTCTTCTCAGTTTTTTTACTCCGTTTTTCTTCAGTATTTTTTAAATAGTTTTTTTCTCAGTTTTTCTGCTCAGTTTTTCTGCTCAGTTTTTTCTTCAGTTTTTTTTCTCAGTTCTTTTCACAGTTTTTTTCTAAGTTTTTCTTCAGTTTTTTCAGTCGTTTTTCTCAATTTTTCTTCTCAGTTTTTTTACTCCGTTTTTCTTCAGTATTTTTTTAATAGTTTTTTTCTCAGTTTTTCTGCTCAGTTTTTCTGCTCAGTTTTTTCTTCAGTTTTTTTTCTCAGTTCTTTTTATCACAGTTCTTTTCACAGTTTTTTTCTAAGTTTTTCTTCAGTTTTTTCAGTCGTTTTTTCTCAATTTTTCTTCTCAGTTTTTTTACTCCGTTTTTCTTCAGTATTTTTTAAATAGTTTTTTTCTCAGTTTTTCTGATCAGTTTTTCTGCTCAGTTTTTTCTTCAGATTTTTTTCTCAGTTCTTTTTTGCAGTTTTTTTCAGTTTTTTTCTCAGTTTTTCTTCAGTTTTTTTTCTCAGTTCTTCTTTTTTTTCACAGTAGTTTTCTAAGTTTTTCTTCAGTTTTTTCAGTCGTTTTTTCTCAATTTTTCTTCTCAGTTTTTTTCATCCGTTTTTCTTCAGTTTTTTTTAACAGTTTTTTTTCTCAGTTTTTCTGCTCAGTTTTTCTGCTCAGTTTTTTCTTCAGTTTTTTTTCTCAGTTCTTTTTATCACAGTTCTTTTCACAGTTTTTTTCTAAGTTTTTCTTCAGTTTTTTCAGTCGTTTTTTCTCAATTTTTCTTCTCAGTTTTTTTACTCCGTTTTTCTTCAGTATTTTTTAAATAGTTTTTTTCTCAGTTTTTCTGCTCAGTTTTTCTGCTCAGTTTTTTCTTCAGTTTTTTTTCTCAGTTCTTTTCACAGTTTTTTTCTAAGTTTTTCTTCAGTTTTTTCAGTCGTTTTTCTCAATTTTTCTTCTCAGTTTTTTTACTCCGTTTTTCTTCGGTATTTTTTTAATAGTTTTTTTCTCAGTTTTTCTGCTCAGTTTTTCTGCTCAGTTTTTTCTTCAGTTTTTTTTCTCAGTTCTTTTTATCACAGTTCTTTTCACAGTTTTTTTCTAAGTTTTTCTTCAGTTTTTTCAGTCGTTTTTTCTCAATTTTTCTTCTCAGTTTTTTTACTCCGTTTTTCTTCAGTATTTTTTAAATAGTTTTTTTCTCAGTTTTTCTGCTCAGTTTTTCTGCTCAGTTTTTTCTTCAGTTTTTTTTCTCAGTTCTTTTTTTCACAGTTTTTTTCACAGTTTTTTTCTAAGTTTTTCTTCAGTTTTTTCAGTCGTTTTTTCTCAATTTTTCTTCTCAGTTTTTTTACTCCGTTTTTCTTTAGTATTTTTTTAATAGTTATATTCTCAGTTTTTCTGCTCAATTTTTCTGCTCAGTTTTTTCTCAGTTTTTTCACTCAATTCTTTTTTTTCACACTTTTGTGCACAGTATTTTTCTAAGTTTTTCTTCAGTTTTTTTTCTCAGTTCTTTTTTTTCACAGTTTTTTTCACAGTTTTTTTCTAAGTTTTTCTTCCGTTTTTTCAGTCGTTTTTCTCAATTTTTCTTCTCAGTTTTTTTACTCCGTTTTTCTTCAGTATTTTTTTGTTAGTTTTTCTGCTCAGTTTTTCTGCTCAGTTTTTTCTTCAGTTTTCTATCTCAGTTCTTTTTTTCACAGTTTTTTTCACAGTTTTTTTCTAAGTTTTTCTTCAGTTTTTTCAGTCGTTTTTCTCAATTTTTCTTCTCAGTTTTTTTACTCCGTTTTTCTTCAGTATTTTTTTAATAGTTTTTTTCTCAGTTTTTCTGCTCAGTTTTTCTGCTCAGTTTTTTCTTCAGTTTTTTTTCTCAGTTCTTTTTATCACAGTTCTTTTCACAGTTTTTTTCTAAGTTTTTCTTCAGTTTTTTCAGTCGTTTTTTCTCAATTTTTCTTCTCAGTTTTTTTACTCCGTTTTTCTTCAGTATTTTTTAAATAGTTTTTTTCTCAGTTTTTCTGCTCAGTTTTTCTGCTCAGTTTTTTCTTCAGTTTTTTTTCTCAGTTTTTTTCACAGTTTTTTTCTAAGTTTTTCTTCAGTTTTTTCAGTCGTTTTTCTCAATTTTTCTTCTCAGTTTTTTTACTCCGTTTTTCTTCAGTATTTTTTTAATAGTTTTTTTCTCAGTTTTTCTGCTCAGTTTTTCTGCTCAGTTTTTTCTTCAGTTTTTTTTCTCAGTTCTTTTTATCACAGTTCTTTTCACAGTTTTTTTCTAAGTTTTTCTTCAGTTTTTTCAGTCGTTTTTTCTCAATTTTTCTTCTCAGTTTTTTTACTCCGTTTTTCTTCAGTATTTTTTAAATAGTTTTTTTCTCAGTTTTTCTGCTCAGTTTTTCTGCTCAGTTTTTTCTTCAGTTTTTTTTCTGAGTTCTTTTTTTCACAGTTTTTTTCACAGTTTTTTTCTAAGTTTTTCTTCAGTTTTTTCAGTCGTTTTTTCTCAATTTTTCTTCTCAGTTTTTTTACTCCGTTTTTCTTTAGTATTTTTTTAATAGTTATATTCTCAGTTTTTCTGCTCAATTTTTCTGCTCAGTTTTTTCTCAGTTTTTTCACTCAATTCTTTTTTTTCACACTTTTGTGCACAGTATTTTTCTAAGTTTTTCTTCAGTTTTTTTTCTCAGTTCTTTTTTTTCACAGTTTTTTTCACAGTTTTTTTCTAAGTTTTTCTTCCGTTTTTTCAGTCGTTTTTCTCAATTTTTCTTCTCAGTTTTTTTACTCCGTTTTTCTTCAGTATTTTTTTGTTAGTTTTTCTGCTCAGTTTTTCTGCTCAGTTTTTTCTTCAGTTTTCTATCTCAGTTCTTTTTTTCACAGTTTTTTTCACAGTTTTTTTCTAAGTTTTTCTTCAGTTTTTTCAGTCGTTTTTCTCAATTTTTCTTCTCAGTTTTTTTACTCCGTTTTTCTTCAGTATTTTTTTAATAGTTTTTTTCTCAGTTTTTCAGCTCAGTTTTTCTGCTCAGTTTTTTCTTCAGTTTTTTTTCTCAGTTCTTTTTATCACAGTTCTTTTCACAGTTTTTTTCTAAGTTTTTCTTCAGTTTTTTCAGTCGTTTTTTCTCAATTTTTCTTCTCAGTTTTTTTACTCCGTTTTTCTTCAGTATTTTTTAAATAGTTTTTTTCTCAGTTTTTCTGCTCAGTTTTTCTGCTCAGTTTTTTCTTCAGTTTTTTTTCTCAGTTCTTTTCACAGTTTTTTTCTAAGTTTTTCTTCAGTTTTTTCAGTCGTTTTTCTCAATTTTTCTTCTCAGTTTTTTTACTCCGTTTTTCTTCAGTATTTTTTTAATAGTTTTTTTCTCAGTTTTTCTGCTCAGTTTTTCTGCTCAGTTTTTTCTTCAGTTTTTTTTCTCAGTTCTTTTTATCACAGTTCTTTTCACAGTTTTTTTCTAAGTTTTTCTTCAGTTTTTTCAGTCGTTTTTTCTCAATTTTTCTTCTCAGTTTTTTTACTCCGTTTTTCTTCAGTATTTTTTAAATAGTTTTTTTCTCAGTTTTTCTGATCAGTTTTTCTGCTCAGTTTTTTCTTCAGATTTTTTTCTCAGTTCTTTTTTGCAGTTTTTTTCAGTTTTTTTCTCAGTTTTTCTTCAGTTTTTTTTCTCAGTTCTTCTTTTTTTTCACAGTAGTTTTCTAAGTTTTTCTTCAGTTTTTTCAGTCGTTTTTTCTCAATTTTTCTTCTCAGTTTTTTTCATCCGTTTTTCTTCAGTTTTTTTTAACAGTTTTTTTTCTCAGTTTTTCTGCTCAGTTTTTCTGCTCAGTTTTTTCTTCAGTTTTTTTTCTCAGTTCTTTTTATCACAGTTCTTTTCACAGTTTTTTTCTAAGTTTTTCTTCAGTTTTTTCAGTCGTTTTTTCTCAATTTTTCTTCTCAGTTTTTTTACTCCGTTTTTCTTCAGTATTTTTTAAATAGTTTTTTTCTCAGTTTTTCTGCTCAGTTTTTCTGCTCAGTTTTTTCTTCAGTTTTTTTTCTCAGTTTTTTTCACAGTTTTTTTCTAAGTTTTTCTTCAGTTTTTTCAGTCGTTTTTCTCAATTTTTCTTCTCAGTTTTTTTACTCCGTTTTTCTTCAGTATTTTTTTAATAGTTTTTTTCTCAGTTTTTCTGCTCAGTTTTTCTGCTCAGTTTTTTCTTCAGTTTTTTTTCTCAGTTCTTTTTATCACAGTTCTTTTCACAGTTTTTTTCTAAGTTTTTCTTCAGTTTTTTCAGTCGTTTTTTCTCAATTTTTCTTCTCAGTTTTTTTACTCCGTTTTTCTTCAGTATTTTTTAAATAGTTTTTTTCTCAGTTTTTCTGCTCAGTTTTTCTGCTCAGTTTTTTCTTCAGTTTTTTTTCTCAGTTCTTTTTTTCACAGTTTTTTTCACAGTTTTTTTCTGTTTTTCTTCAGTTTTTTCAGTCGTTTTTTCTCAATTTTTCTTCTCAGTTTTTTTACTCCGTTTTTCTTTAGTATTTTTTTAATAGTTATATTCTCAGTTTTTCTGCTCAATTTTTCTGCTCAGTTTTTTCTCAGTTTTTTCACTCAATTCTTTTTTTTCACACTTTTGTGCACAGTATTTTTCTAAGTTTTTCTTCAGTTTTTTTTCTCAGTTCTTTTTTTTCACAGTTTTTTTCACAGTTTTTTTCTAAGTTTTTCTTCCGTTTTTTCAGTCGTTTTTCTCAATTTTTCTTCTCAGTTTTTTTACTCCGTTTTTCTTCAGTATTTTTTTGTTAGTTTTTCTGCTCAGTTTTTCTGCTCAGTTTTTTCTTCAGTTTTCTATCTCAGTTCTTTTTTTCACAGTTTTTTTCACAGTTTTTTTCTAAGTTTTTCTTCAGTTTTTTCAGTCGTTTTTCTCAATTTTTCTTCTCAGTTTTTTTACTCCGTTTTTCTTCAGTATTTTTTTAATAGTTTTTTTCTCAGTTTTTCTGCTCAGTTTTTCTGCTCAGTTTTTTCTTCAGTTTTTTTTCTCAGTTCTTTTTATCACAGTTCTTTTCACAGTTTTTTTCTAAGTTTTTCTTCAGTTTTTTCAGTCGTTTTTTCTCAATTTTTCTTCTCAGTTTTTTTACTCCGTTTTTCTTCAGTATTTTTTAAATAGTTTTTTTCTCAGTTTTTCTGCTCAGTTTTTCTGCTCAGTTTTTTCTTCAGTTTTTTTTCTCAGTTCTTTTCACAGTTTTTTTCTAAGTTTTTCTTCAGTTTTTTCAGTCGTTTTTCTCAATTTTTCTTCTCAGTTTTTTTACTCCGTTTTTCTTCAGTATTTTTTTAATAGTTTTTTTCTCAGTTTTTCTGCTCAGTTTTTCTGCTCAGTTTTTTCTTCAGTTTTTTTTCTCAGTTCTTTTTTATCACAGTTCTTTTCACAGTTTTTTTCTAAGTTTTTCTTCAGTTTTTTCAGTCGTTTTTTCTCAATTTTTCTTCTCAGTTTTTTTACTCCGTTTTTCTTCAGTATTTTTTAAATAGTTTTTTTCTCAGTTTTTCTGCTCAGTTTTTCTGCTCAGTTTTTTCTTCAGTTTTTTTTCTCAGTTCTTTTTTTCACAGTTTTTTTCACAGTTTTTTTCTAAGTTTTTCTTCAGTTTTTTCAGTCGTTTTTTCTCAATTTTTCTTCTCAGTTTTTTTCCTCCGTTTTTTTTTCAGTTTTTTTAAATAGTTTTTTTTCTCAGTTTTTCTGCTCAGTTTTTTCTCAGTTTTTTTCCTCAGTTCTTTTTTCCCACAGTTTTGTGCACAGTTTTTTTCTAAGTTTTTCCAGTTTTTTTTCTCAGTTCTTTTTTTTCACAGTTTTTTTCAGATTTTTTCTAAGTTTTTCTTCAGTTTTTTCAGTCTTTTTTTCTCAGTTTTTCTTCTCAGTTTTTTTCATCCGTTTTTCTTCAGTTTTTTTTAATAGTTTTTTTCTCAGTTTTTCTGCTCAGTTTTTCTGCTCAGTTTTTTCTCAGTTTTTTTCCTCAGTTCTTTTTTTTCACAGTTTTGTGCACAGTTTTTTTCTAAATTTTTCTTCAGTTTTTTTTCTCAGTTCTTTTTTTTCACAGTTTTTTTCCAAGTTTTTCTTCAGTTTTTTCAGTCGTTTTTTCTCAATTTTTCTTCTCAGTTTTTTTACTCCGTTTTTTTTCAGTATTTTTTTCATTTTTTTTCTCAGTTTTTCTGCTCAGTTTTTTGTTCAGTTTTTTTTCTCACTTCTTTTTTTCACAGTTTTTTTCTAAGTTTTTCTTCAGTTTTTTCAGTCGTTTTTTCTCAATTTTTCTTCTCAGTTTTTTCCTCCGTTTTTCTTCAGTTTTTTAAAATAGTTTTTTTCTCAGTTTTTCTGCTCAGTTTTTCTGCTCAGTTTTTTCTCAGTTTTTTTCCTCAGTTCTTTTTTTCCACAGTTTTGTGCACAGTTTTTTTTCTAAATTTTTCTTCAGTTTTTTTTCTCCGTTCTTTTTTTTCTTCAGTTTTTTCAGTCGTTTTTCTCAATTTTTCTTCTCAGTTTTTTTACTCCGTTTTTCTTCAGGATTTTTTTAATAGTTTTTTTCTCAGTTTTTCTGCTCAGTTTTTCTGCTCAGTTTTTTCTTCAGTTTTTTTTCTCAGTTCTTTTTTTCACAGTTTTTTTCACAGTTTTTCTTCAGTTTTTTCAGTCGTATTTTCTCAATTTTTCTTCTCAGTTTTTTTACTCCGTTTTTCTTCAGTATTTTTTAAATAGTTTTTTTCTCAGTTTTTCTGCTCAGTTTTTCTGCTCAGTTTTTTCTTTAGTTTTTTTTCTCTGTTCTTTTTTTCACAGTTTTTTTCACAGTTTTTTTCTAAGTTTTTCTTCAGTTTTTTCAGTCGTTTTTTCTCAATTTTTCTTCTCAGTTTTTTTCCTCCGTTTTTCTTCAGTTTTTTTAAATAGTTTTTTTTCTCAGTTTTTCTGATCAGTTTTTCTGCTCAGTTTTTTCTCAGTTTTTTTTCTCAATTCTTTTTTTTCACAGTTTGGTGCACAGTTTTTTTCTAAGTTTTTCTTCAGTTTTTTTCTCAGTTCTTTTTTTTTCACAGTTTTTTTCACAGTTTTTTTCTAAGTTTTTCTTCAGTTTTTTCAGTCTTTTTTTCTCAATTTTTCTTCTCAGTTTTTTTACTCCGTTTTTCTTCAGTTTTTTTCTCAGTTTTTCTGCTCAGTTTTTCTGCTCAGTTTTTTCTCAGTTTTTTTCCTCAGTTCTTTTTTCCCACAGTTTTGTGCACAGTTTTTTTCTAAGTTTTTCTTCAGTTTTTTCAGTCTTTTTTTCTCAATTTTTCTTCTCAGTTTTTTTACTCCGTTTTTCTTCAGTATTTTTTTCATAGTTTTTTTCTCAGTTTTTCTGCTCAGTTTTTTCTTCAGTTTTTTTTCTCAGTTCTTTTTTTTCACAGTTTTGTGCACAGTTTTTTTCTAAATTTTTCTTCAGTTTTTTTGCTCCGTTCTTTTTTTTCTTCAGTTTTTTTAGTAGTTTTTCTCAATTTTTCTTCTCAGTTTTTTTACTCCGTTTTTCTTCAGTATTTTTTTAATAGTTTTATTCTCAGTTTTTCTGCTCAATTTTTCTGCTCAGTTTTTTCTCAGTTTTTTCACTCAATTCTTTTTTTTCACACTTTTGTGCACAGTATTTTTCTAAGTTTTTCTTCAGTTTTTTATCTCAGTTCTTCTTTTTCACAGTTTTTTTCACTGTTTTTTTCACAGTTTTTTTCTAAGTTTTTCTTCAGTTTTTTCAGTCGTTTTTCTCAATTTTTCTTCTCAGTTTTTTTACTCCGTTTTTCTTCAGTATTTTTTAAATAGTTTTTTTCTCAGTTTTTCTGCTCAGTTTTTCTGCTCAGTTTTTTCTTTAGTTTTTTTTCTCTGTTCTTTTTTTCACAGTTTTTTTCACAGTTTTTTTCTAAGTTTTTCTTCAGTTTTTTCAGTCGTTTTTTCTCAATTTTTCTTCTCAGTTTTTTTACTCCGTTTTTCTTCAGTATTTTTTAAATAGTTTTTTTCTCAGTTTTTCTGCTCAGTTTTTCTGCTCAGTTTTTTCTTTAGTTTTTTTTCTCTGTTCTTTTTTTCACAGTTTTTTTCTAAGTTTTTCTTCAGTTTTTTCAGTCGTTTTTTCTCAATTTTTCTTCTCAGTTTTTTTCCTCCGTTTTTCTTCAGTTTTTTTAAATAGTTTTTTTTCTCAGTTTTTCTGATCAGTTTTTCTGCTCAGTTTTTTCTCAGTTTTTTTTCTCAATTCTTTTTTTTCACAGTTTGGTGCTCAGTTTTTTTCTAAGTTTTTCTTCAGTTTTTTTCTCACTTCTTTTTTTTCACTGTTTTTTTCACAGTTTTTTTCTAAGTTTTTCTTCAGTTTTTTCAGTCTTTTTTTCTCAGTTTTTCTTCTCAGTTTTTTTCATCCGTTTTTCTTCAGTTTTTTTCTCAGTTTTTCTGCTCAGTTTTTCTGCTCAGTTTTTTCTCAGTTTTTTTCCTCAGTTCTTTTTTCCCACAGTTTTGTGCACAGTTTTTTTCTAAGTTTTTCTTCAGTTTTTTCAGTCTTTTTTTCTCAATTTTTCTTCTCAGTTTTTTTACTCCGTTTTTCTTCAGTATTTTTTTCATAGTTTTTTTCTCAGTTTTTCTGCTCAGTTTTTCTGCTCAGTTTTTTCTTCAGTTTTTTTTCTCAGTTCTTTTTTTTCACAGTTTTGTGCACAGTTTTTTTCTAAATTTTTCTTCAGTTTTTTTTCTCCGTTCTTTTTTTTCTTCAGTTTTTTTAGTAGTTTTTCTCAATTTTTCTTCTCAGTTTTTTTACTCCGTTTTTCTTCAGTATTTTTTTAATAGTTTTATTCTCAGTTTTTCTGCTCAATTTTTCTGCTCAGTTTTTTCTCAGTTTTTTCACTCAATTCTTTTTTTTCACACTTTTGTGCACAGTATTTTTCTAAGTTTTTCTTCAGTTTTTTATCTCAGTTCTTCTTTTTCACAGTTTTTTTCACAGTTTTTTTCACAGTTTTTTTCTAAGTTTTTCTTCAGTTTTTTCAGTCGTTTTTCTCAATTTTTCTTCTCAGTTTTTTTACTCCGTTTTTCTTCAGTATTTTTTAAATAGTTTTTTTCTCAGTTTTTCTGCTCAGTTTTTCTGCTCAGTTTTTTCTTTAGTTTTTTTTCTCTGTTCTTTTTTTCACAGTTTTTTTCACAGTTTTTTTCTAAGTTTTTCTTCAGTTTTTTCAGTCGTTTTTTCTCAATTTTTCTTCTCAGTTTTTTTCCTCCGTTTTTCTTCAGTTTTTTTAAATAGTTTTTTTTCTCAGTTTTTCTGATCAGTTTTTCTGCTCAGTTTTTTCTCAGTTTTTTTTCTCAATTCTTTTTTTTCACAGTTTGGTGCACAGTTTTTTTCTAAGTTTTTCTTCAGTTTTTTTCTCAGTTCTTTTTTTTCACAGTTTTTTTCACAGTTTTTTTCTAAGTTTTTCTTCAGTTTTTTCAGTCTTTTTTTCTCAATTTTTCTTCTCAGTTTTTTTACTCCGTTTTTCTTCAGTATTTTTTTAATAGTTTTATTCTCAGTTTTTCTGCTCAATTTTTCTGCTCAGTTTTTTCTGTTTTTTCACTCAATTCTTTTTTTTCACACTTTTGTGCACAGTATTTTTCTAAGTTTTTCTTCAGTTTTTTTTCTCAGTTCTTTTTTTTCACAGTTTTTTTCACAGTTTTTTTCACAGTTTTTTTCTAAATTTTTCTTCAGTTTTTTTTCTCCGTTCTTTTTTTTCTTCAGTTTTTTTAGTAGTTTTTCTCAATTTTTCTTCTCAGTTTTTTTACTCCGTTTTTCTTCAGTATTTTTTTAATAGTTTTATTCTCAGTTTTTCTGCTCAATTTTTCTGCTCAGTTTTTTCTCAGTTTTTTCACTCAATTCTTTTTTTTCACACTTTTGTGCACAGTATTTTTCTAAGTTTTTCTTCAGTTTTTTTTCTCCGTTCTTTTTTTTCTTCAGTTTTTTCAGTCGTTTTTCTCAATTTTTCTTCTCAGTTTTTTTACTCCGTTTTTCTTCAGTATTTTTTTAATAGTTTTTTTCTCAGTTTTTCTGCTCAGTTTTTCTGCTCAGTTTTTCTTCAGTTTTTTTTCTCAGTTCTTTTTTTCACAGTTTTTTTCACAGTTTTTTTCTAAGTTTTTCTTCAGTTTTTTCAGTACTTTTTCTCAATTTTTCTTCTCAGTTTTTTTACTCCGTTTTTCTTCAGTATTTTTTTAATAGTTTTTTTCTCAGTTTTTCTGCTCAGTTTTTCTGCTCAGTTTTTTCTTCATTTTTTTTCTCAGTTCTTTTTTTCACAGTTTTTTTCACAGTTTTTTTCTAAGTTTTTCTTCAGTTTTTTCAGTCGTTTTTTCTCAATTTTTCTTCTCAGTTTTTTTCCTCCGTTTTTCTTCAGTTTTTTTAAATACTTTTTTTTCTCAGTTTTTCTGATCAGTTTTTCTGCTCAGTTTTTTCTCAGTTTTTTTTCTCAATTCTTTTTTTTCACAGTTTTGTGCACAGTTTTTTTCAAATTTTTCTTCAGTTTTTTTTCTCAGTTCTTTTTTTTCAGTTTTTTTCACAGTTTTTTTCTAAGTTTTTCTTCAGTTTTTTCAGTCTTTTTTTCTCAGTTTTTCTCAGTTTTTTCATCCGTTTTTCTTCAGTTTTTTTTCTCAGTTCTTTTTTTTCACAGTTTTTTTCATCCGTTTTTCTTCAGTGTTTTTAAGTCGTTTTTTCTCAATTTTTCTTCTCAGTTTTTGTACTCCGTTTTTCTTCAGTATTTTTTTCATAGTTTTTTTCTCAGTTTTTCTGCTCAGTTTTTCTGCTCAGTTTTTTCTTTAGTTTTTTTTCTCTGTTCTTTTTTTCACAGTTTTTTTCACAGTTTTTTTCTAAGTTTTTCTTCAGTTTTTTCAGTCGTTTTTTCTCAATTTTTCTTCTCAGTTTTTTTCCTCCGTTTTTCTTCAGTTTTTTTAAATAGTTTTTTTTCTCAGTTTTTCTGCTCAGTTTTTCTGCTCAGTTTTTTCTTCAGTTTTTTTTCTCAGTTCTTTTTATCACAGTTCTTTTCACAGTTTTTTTCTAAGTTTTTCTTCAGTTTTTTCAGTCGTTTTTTCTCAATTTTTCTTCTCAGTTTTTTTACTCCGTTTTTCTTCAGTATTTTTTAAATAGTTTTTTTCTCAGTTTTTCTGCTCAGTTTTTCTGCTCAGTTTTTTCTTCAGTTTTTTTTCTCAGTTCTTTTTTTCACAGTTTTTTTCACAGTTTTTTTCTAAGTTTTTCTTCAGTTTTTTCAGTCGTTTTTTCTCAATTTTTCTTCTCAGTTTTTTTCCTCCGTTTTTTTTTCAGTTTTTTTAAATAGTTTTTTTTCTCAGTTTTTCTGCTCAGTTTTTTCTCAGTTTTTTTCCTCAGTTCTTTTTTCCCACAGTTTTGTGCACAGTTTTTTTCTAAGTTTTTCCAGTTTTTTTTCTCAGTTCTTTCTTTTCACAGTTTTTTTCAGATTTTTTCTAAGTTTTTCTTCAGTTTTTTCAGTCTTTTTTTCTCAGTTTTTCTTCTCAGTTTTTTTCATCCGTTTTTCTTCAGTTTTTTTTAATAGTTTTTTTCTCAGTTTTTCTGCTCAGTTTTTCTGCTCAGTTTTTTCTCAGTTTTTTTCCTCAGTTCTTTTTTTTCACAGTTTTGTGCACAGTTTTTTTCTAAATTTTTCTTCAGTTTTTTTTCTCAGTTCTTTTTTTTCACAGTTTTTTTCCAAGTTTTTCTTCAGTTTTTTCAGTCGTTTTTTCTCAATTTTTCTTCTCAGTTTTTTTACTCCGTTTTTTTTCAGTATTTTTTTCATTTTTTTTCTCAGTTTTTCTGCTCAGTTTTTTGTTCAGTTTTTTTTCTCACTTCTTTTTTTCA